>NC_040035.1:10401667-10639909 GCF_003713205.1 Coffea eugenioides | reverse complement strand
AAATTACTATCTTTTGACGCGAGAATCGACACTTTTAGTGAAGACCCCCAGTTATTCAGTAGTAATGACTAGCAGAGTACAGTCAACTTTATTTCATAGCCAGATAACATAATAACTCAAAATAACATAGCAAAAGAAAACAAAAATAGCAGCCGCTAGCCTCATTTCTTCAAATATGAAGAACTAAAGTTAATACTGGACCAATTCACATGAAAATGCCAACAACCATTCCCTATACCTAGAAAAGTTAACAAAGAAATCAAAAGAGTCAAGCAATCACTGATATTCACCAAAGAGATGTTCTGAACTCAACCACATTAATTAGATACACTTTTATTATTAAAACTTGACAATAGTAGAATTAGAGTTAATAACCCAACATCAGACCTTGGTATTCACATGAGAGTTAAGCACTAAAAAGAAAGAAAGAAAATGAACGAAAGATAGACCAACAACAAACTAGAAATAAAGAAAAAACATCCAAAAACTAAAAACTACTAAAAACTAGAACCACAACTGATTTCCCCCCATACCTAAATGATGCATTGCCCTCAATGTAGCAAATAAGCATCAAAAGTAGGAGAAAGGGTAACAAAACTTCCCTGAAGTCGGGTCAAAGTGGTGGGTGATAACCAAATTGAGGCGTAAGATCCGCATGATGCATGAATGCTGCCAAATTCTGTGCCATGCTATACACGTTAGCATCGATGTTGGTCATCCGAGCTTCCAAATTCTGAACCTGCGTCCGGAATTGTTGCCATTTAGCAGCCCCTGGGGATGGAGGAGGCGGAGCGGAGGTAGACAGGCCGTCGTCATCTCCAATCGAGGACGAACAAGCAAACGAGGGGCGCGGGGGGGAGCGCGGGGGGCACGAGAAGGTCCCGGAGGAGTGAACCGGTATGAACCATTGACGTACTCAAGAACGCCCATCCTCTCCAAGCTCTCCGCATTGAGAAGTTTTGTGACGGCCCCACCTCCCCCTAGGGCGTACCCCAGGGTTCGACGGACCGCCTGCCCAACTCTCGCCGGGATTCAGTCGCTCACTACAGTCCTCAAATAAATTACAAGATAAATCTCAAATATACATCACATGGTCCACAAATATACATCCAAGTCTCCAATAATTACATGTCATAAGCGAAGCGGAAACAATTCCAAATAAGCCATCCAGTCACGTGAATAAGTACTACAAGCCCTTCCTTCGCCTTGAGCCCTGTGGAGGGGAATAAAATATTTTTGGGGTGAGCTAGAAGCTCAACGAGTAACCAGTAAAATCAGTAATCAAATCAGTTTCACATTAGTTCATTTCAATGATGTCATAAATCAAACGATAAGTCAAGAAACAATTACAACATTTAGAAGAAACCATACATGAAAAGGATACGTTCGTTCGTTCATTCGTTCATTCGTTCGTTGTCCTATCATTCCCCTTTCCTTCATTCATTTGAAAATACATTTTTCATTTATCAATAAAACCCTCGTTCGTTCGTTCGTTCGTTCATTTCATTCACCCTTTCCTGGACATTGGCCAGGGTCCACCAACCTCCACCAACCTACAAGGTAATACTCGAGTATACCAAACGTTCACCCAGGTCACCATATCGCCCGACCGAGTCCGCTTCTGACTCGAGTCGATCGGTAACAAGGGGCAGTGGCCAGTTCAGCCGAAAGGCTTACATTCATGCACAAGTAACATTTCAATCGTTCCATCTTTGAAAATTTCACATTTATCGAGGTCGAGTGCGATAAAGTACATACTCGCCTAGAAAACTCGTTTTGGAAATCATTGAAAGCACTTAACACGTTATCAAACAATAATACAAGTCATGAAGTCAAGAAAATACAACAAACAAGGAACACTCACATGCAAGCACGCATGATATGCAAGAAAACAGTTCAAAAGTAAATTTGGAAACAGTTTAGGGTCACTCACCTCCACGGCTCAGAAATCATCCATCATATATCATTGCCTTACTCAAATCCAAGTCTTAGATCACAAACTCAATGCAATCAAGTCCTTTCAAAGCTCGGACAGCACTTCCACTAAATTTGCTAACTTTTCCAGCCATCATCGCTTCATTATTTCCTCGGCCAGTCCCAAAGTCACTCAAATAAGTTCATTCAATAGCCGTTCAATAAGCTCCAAGTAGTACAAGTACAATTCAAGCTAGGAAAAATTCCGGAAATGAAAGTTAAGCTCAAAATTAGAAAAATAGTTTTTGATATCATTTTGCGGTTTTGGTACCATGACACTACGATTATCGGATGAAAGTGCAAGACCCACCGTTTCGAAGCTAAGAGATAGGGCTACAATATTGAAGAAGGCAACTTTGTCTGGTTTCAAGTGTAACCAGGTCAAAAATGCAAGATACTACACCAGAACTGGAAAAACAGATTCACAGAACGCATTCTGGTTCAAACATCATAAGTCAGCCTACCTAAGTCCAAATCCCAGAAATTCCAAAGCCATTCGAAAGCTAAGAAACAGGGCTACAATTCATCAGAAGACCTCAACTACCAATTCCGAAGCATTCCCAACCAAAATAACCCATTACAGAAGCAATTCTCAAATTCGGGTAGAAACAGGGCAGCAAGGGTAATTCCGTCTTTTCACAAGTTACACTACTCCGATTGACCTGAAATTTTTTAAGAACCTCTAAAATATCATTCCCTATAACTTTCATGTTTTAACCCAAGACCAATTCGATCTCTAATTATGAGCTACAAAATCGGGCAGAATGTAAGAACATGTAACCCTAGTTTTCCAATTTTCCTTCCAAAACAGAATTTCCTTGCAATTAACCACTTTTTCCACCTTCTAGCTTCCCTAAATATCATTTCCAATCATCATACAAAACCACACCATATGAATCATATTAAAACAGAAAAATCATGAGTAAATAGAAAAAGTCATCAATCTCAACCAAAATCATGAAATCTTCCACTAAAACATCTCTTTAGCCACCACAAGTCACTAATTTAACATCATCAAGAACAAAGAAAGGATTGCTAGAAATGATACCTTAAAATATCAAGAAAGGTGATGGTTTAGTCCTTTGCCTTCTCTAATCACTCCACCACTACCTTCAATCTTCCAAAGCAAGTGACTTTTATGGAGGAATTTGGAATTTTAACGGTTGAATCCCAAGATTGAGCAAGAAATGAAGGCAAAAATTGGAAGCTTTTCTTTCTTTTTCCTCCCTAAGAAATTCGGCCAAGAGGATGAGAAATGAAGATGATTGTTGGTCAATTTTTGTATTTAGTAAAGTTGGTGAATAGTGGTCAAATCCAAAGTCCAATGAAAACGCGACACCTAGCATCTCTTTTGGCTTATAAATATCCTTTTGTCTCTCTAATACCAATCCATAATTATCTTTTAACACCTTGTAGAAAAATATCATTTAGCACAAAACTCCAACAAGTTGTCAAAAAGATTGCATTTACCGCACTTGCGAGTCCCACGTCCATAATACTTTTCAAAATTAACGTTGACTAAATCGTATCAAGGAAATGATTGAAAAACTATATTTACTTAAAAAAAATGTATACGAAATTAATATATTGAAGAAAGGCACAAAATTATAAACGACTAAACAAAAATAATGTCGTGAAAAGATATAAAAATTTGCGGGTTCTCACACTCATTCTTCTCGGGGCGTCACAAACTCCCCTCCTTAAAAGAATGTCGTCCTCGACATTCCATCTTGTACCAATCAAGTCAAGAAATTCCGCAAGAATCACTCAAGCATTCCAAACAAATACTAAGAGTCAAATCAAAGTCCAATGAAAACGCGACCCCTAGCATCTCTTTTGGCTTATAAATATCCTTTTGTCTCTCTAATACCAATCCATAATTATCTCTTAACACCTTGTAGAAAAATATCACTTAGCACAAAACTCCAACAAGTTGTCAAAAAGATTGTATTTACCGCACTTGCGGGTCCCACATCCATAATACTTTTCAAAATTAACGTTGACTAACTCGTATCAAGGAAATGATTGAAAAACTATATTTACTTAAAAAAAAATGTATACGAAATTAATATATTGAAGAAAGGCACAAAATTATAAAAGAGTAAACAAAAATAATGTCGCGAAAAGATATAAAAATTTGCGGGTTCTCACACTCATTCTTCTCGGGGCGTCACAAGTTTCATGTCAAACGCCAAATGAAGGTCGTGGTTCTCCAGATTAAGAACCCCAACTGTACTGCCAAGTGTGTGATGTAGGACCTGAGGATCAGGGGTTTGTTCTTTTTTGGTAAAACGGTCTTGAACTGTGCCGCTAACCAACACCCTAGATTCATTTTGACATTATTTTTCATACACCAGATGAAGAAGAACTCGAGTCGGGAGAGTACACCTGAGCTATTTTTGCGACCCAAATAACTGTAGGTCAGAAATCGCTAAACATATCGGACACTCGGGTCCTTAGGATAGGAGCTCCTAGACCGAGAAGGGTCATAATAGTGCCTGTCGATAGACATGTCCCTCCACACATCGTGGTAGGAGGATAGAAATGGCTCCACGTAGTCACAGGCACTCTCAGCGTACTCCCTAGTCTCCGCATACTCTCGAGTAATGAATCCAAATGCCAGATTAAATTGTGTAATGGAGAAATTGAACTCCTGACCCATTAGATGGAAATGAATGACATTTGGGGTCTTAACGGTGTACCTCGTAGGCAACTCAAACTCGAAAGTGGAGTAAAATTCCCGAATCAGCTCGACAAAGGTGGGATAGAAGATATCAAGATAAGGGCGTCACTCGATGGCGGTAAACATCTGCTCGACCTCATCCCGTAGACCTAGGGCAATCATAACAAGTTTCTTACAACACTTGCAGGATATGATACGCCTCTCACAGACCTTAACATATCTCAGCTGATCAGCGGGTCTAGTGAAGGTTAAATGCCCCCCAAAGTGATGGATTGTTTAGCACTTTTCCAGGATATGGCACCTCCAACCAACAAGTAGACATAGCCTGACGTTGACTTCATAGATCTTTGCATCCAGCATAATCGGAATCAGTATACCCGATAATCTCTAACTCATCTGACTTCCGATACGTGAGCATGTAATCCTTTGTTTTCTGTAGATATCGTAAGACCCGTTTGGTTGCTTTCCAATGATCTAATCTAGGATTACTCAAATATCTACCCAACATTCCAATAATGTACACAATATTCGGATGCGTACATACTTGAGCATACATTAGACTCCCTACTGCTGATGCATAAGAAATCTTTTGCATCTCTTTTTCCTCAAAAGCATTATTGGAACACTGTTCAAGATTAAATTTGTCTCCTTTAGCCACAGGGATGTCACCTGATTTATAATTTTACATGCCATATCTTTTAAGAACCTTTTCAATATAGCCATTTTGTGATAGTTCTAAAATACCCCGAGATCGATCCCGGTGTATTTGAATACCTAACACAAAAGATGCATCACCAAGATCTTTCATCTCAAAATTTTTAGTTAGAAATTTCTTGGTTTCATGCAATAGACCAATATCGTTGCTGGCAAACAAAATATCATCAACATACAATACCAGAAAAATATATTTGCTCCCACAGAACTTATGGTATATACAATCATCCACTAAATTCATCACGAAACCAAATAAGATGATCACTTGATGAAATTTGAAATACTATTGTCGAGACGCTTGTTTGAGCCCATAGATGGATTTTTTAAGTTTGCAAACCATATTCTTTGGATCTCCTGATACAAAGTTTTCTGGTTGCATCATATAAATTGTCTCATCAATATTACCATTGAGAAACGCTGTCTTTACATCCATCTGATGTAACTCAAGATCGAAATGCGCCACCAATGTCATAATAACTCTAAAGGAGTCCTTTGAAGAGACTGGAGAGAAAGTTTCTTTATAATCGATACCTTCTTTTTGTGTAAATCTCTTGGCGACATGAGGAGGTTTGTATCTTTTCACATTGCCTCTCGAATCCCTTTTGATTTTAAATATTCATTTACAACTAATGGGTTTCGCTCCTTCTGGCAAAGGGACAAGATCCCAAATATCATTGTCGTTCATGGATTTAATCTCCTCATTCATGGCATCGATCCACTTTTGAGAATTTGAACTTTCCATGGCTTGACGGAAGTTGATTGGATCATCTTTCATTAATCCAGAGTCATTCTCATGTTCTTGGAGAAAAATAATGTAATCATCTGGCACTGCACTTCTCCTTTCTCTAGTGGATCTTCTTAATGGCACTAATTTTTGGAGAGGAAGAGTTTGTTCTTCTAGAACAGTTTGCTCTTCGACATTGTCTTGATTTGTCATATCATGATCAAGTTCAGGGATAAGGTCCTGAGCAAGAGCAATGACACCTGTGAAAATATTAATATATTCTTCTTTAAAGACAATGTCCCTTACTGTATTTTCTCTCCCAAACTCGACATCCTCAAAGAACCGGGCATTTCCTGTCTCAAAAATTGATTTAGATGTGGGATCATAAAACTTATAACCTCTGGATCTTTCAGAGTATCCAATAAAATAAAAACTAATCGTTCTTGAGTCCAATTTCTTTTCATTTGACCTAAAGGCCTTGCCTCAACAGGACATCTCCAAATATGTAAATGCTTTAAACTGGGCTTTTTTCCTGTCCAAAACTCATAAGGGGTTTTGATAGTTGATTTAGTTGGAACTCTGTTAAGGATATATGCTGCAGTCTTAAGTGTTTCTCCCCAGAGTGACTCTGGTAAGGTAGAGTGACATATCATACTTCTTACCATATCTTTAAGCGTTCTATTTCTTCTTCAACTACACCATTCATAGTGGGTGAACCCGGCATAATATACTGTGGGACAATACTGCAGTCCTTTAGGTATTTAGCAAATGGTGTTGGACATTGTTCACTTGAACCGTCATATCTACTATAGTACTCACCACCACGGTCAGATCTAACGCTTTTAATTCTTTTGTTGAGTTGATTCTCAACTTCAACCTTAAAATTTTTGAACACGTCCAGTGACTGTGACTTTTCAAAAATGAAATATATGTAGCCATATCTTGAAAAATCGTTTATGAACGTTATAAAATATTGTTGACCATTCCAAGCAGATGTAGAAATGGCCCACAAATATCCGTATGTATAAGTTCTAAGGCTTCTGAAAACCTATTGATTTCAAATCTCCTTTTATTGGTTTGTTTCCCCTTTATACAGTTAATACAATCATCAAAATCTGTGAAATTCAAGGGGTCGAGAATTTCATTTGATACAAGTCTTTCTATTCTCCGTTTGGAGATATGTTCCAATCTCTTGTGCCATAATGCGGCTGAATTCTCATTGGTTAATTTTCTCTTTACTCCTCTAGTACTCAAATGCAGAGATTCATTAAATTAGGCAATTGTATCAATTAAATATAGATTATCGTAGTGCATTAAAGAACCAGAACCAACCAATTTTGAATCATGAAATAATTCAAATTTTCCATTTTCAAATGAACAGGAATAACCAAATTTGTCCAAAGCAGAAATAGAAATTAAATTCCGCCTAAAAGACGGTACAACAAATATTTCATTGAAATCCAAATAAAATCCGGTCTTTAACAATAATCTAAAAACTCCAATTGCCTCAACTTGGACTGTTTTGCCATTGCTCACGTAGATATATCTTTCATTATCATTAGATTTTCGGCAATTCAGGCAACCCTGCATAGATACACTGATGTGAGTTGTTGCACCAGAATTTAACTACCATGTGTGTCTAGGTACCGAAGTTAAATTAACATCAGAACAAACCAAATTAAGAAACATACCTTTCTTAGTACGCCAAGCATGATAGTTGGTGCAATGCTTCTTTTGATGCCCTTCAGCTCCACAGAAGAAATAACTATTCTTTCCCTGATTATCTGATTTCTTTTGTTGTTTCTTTTGTGGCGCTGTACCTGCAGCTCCTTTTTCCTTCTTTCTCTTAAGTCCCTTGCTTTTATTATTAGTGGTTGACACCAAATGGGCACTTTCTATCTGCTCTTGTTTCAACCTTTTCTCTTCCTCTACACAGTGTGAGATGAGTTCATTTAGAGACCAAGTCTCCTTTTGACAGTTGTAACTCACCTTAAACTGGCTAAATTGTGTAGGAAGATATATTAAAATCAAATGCACTAGTAACTTTTCAGAGAGTGTCAATTTAAGTGCATTTAATTTTGAAGCAAGATGAGACATTTCCATAATGTATTCTCTGATATTGCCTTTACCACTATATTTCATTGAAACTAGGCGTGTCAAGAGCGTACTAATTTCAACCTTTTCGTTCTTGACAAAACTTTTTTCAATGTCCTGAAGGAACTCTTTAGCGGTTACATTTGTTTCTGATATTGTTCCTCTGAATGCTTCTGGAACGGCTTTCTTAATGATCATCAGACACAAGCGATTTGATCTCTCCCACCTTTCCTTATCCCTCTTTTCATCAGAGATACTCTGATCTGTAAGAGGTAGGGGAGAATCATCCCTTAATGCAAGGTCAATATCCATTATTCCAAGTACTATCAAGAGATTTTCTTTCCAGGACTTGAAATTTGTGCCATTCAACATAAGAATATCATTGATGTTGGCAGTAATACTTGTAAGATCATTTGCAACTGAATAGAAAACATAAAATAATTAAAACTATGCTCACATAAATCAAAATAATAATAAATTTAAATAATGGTAACCCTATCTCAAGATACCGATATTCCATTAATATTTTATCTTTGGACAAAATATTAACTTCTAAGTGATATCTTGGCGCAGTAATAAACACTGACAATAATAACATGTCAAAAAATAAATTTTTCTTTGGGCCAATTTATAATTCACATGTAAAAACCGAATAATTATCACATGTTTATTACCACAAGTGCACATGTAATTTCATTAAATATTGACCTTCCTTTAGGCCGATCAATATTCATAAAATTACTAGTACCCAACTAATTATATTTTAAAATAAATTAATTTCCATAATAGAGGTCACTTTGGTGGCATATTATTTCAAATAATTTATTCCAAAATATATATAATCATACCAATATTCAAATTTAAAATTATCCAAATTAAATAAAAATTTTGATTAAAGTCAACTTTGGTCAAAATGTGGTCAAACATGGTCAAATCAATCAAATTAAATCATGACTTATTGGACCAAAGGTCCATATCCATAATTTGACCCAAAATTAACATTCAAGCCCAACAAATTTTCTTGAAATTCATAAGTGCTTTATAAAAGCTACATATTTAATGGGCCACACATATGGATTTTATAGGGTTTAAATATCCTATTTAACTTTATTAGGGTTCACTTAAATTAAAGAAATCCTAATTTTCTTAACATAAATACTTACATATTCATAAACAATGAAACAGGCCAAGGAGTCCAATTATTGACAATTGAACAATTGAAAACCAATTATTGACAAATGAATCAATATAATAAATATTAAATTGACCAAACCAAATCATCACAGCAAACAACCAAAAGTTCGGTTGCAGTGAGGCTTGACTGAAGAGACAATGAAAAGTCACAGCAAAAGCTATTTTGGCTTTCGTCTTTTAGCATAGTAATCATAGCAAAACAATTGATTGGTGTCTAACAATCCGTTGAGCCCATTGAATGCAATATAACAACATGAATTTCATTAAAATATCTATTCATGCAAGCTGACTTTCCATGACATGAAGGCTGAACATGAACGGCAATGGAACATGACTTGATTCATGAAAAACAACGACTCATAAAAGACCAAAACACAAAGCCGAATCACGCGCATAACTTCAACCACGGGACAAAATCTTTCAGCCATGCAAACGAAAAACTACATCAATCATAGTTTTTTTTTTATGAATTACTAAATCCAAATTATTTTCTAATAATCAACCATATGGGCTCTGATACCACTTGTTAGGGTGGTTATCTGAATTTAACCATTGGTGAAAACCATCACCTGTTAAACCCAAGATATATATGGCGATTATTAAGAAGTAATTAACACAAAATTACGGAAGCGTACCTTGATTCATGTTGACAAACTGGTGCTTGAATCCTTAGAGATTTTGGGGTGGCCTTCCAGGTCAACACATATTTGTCAAATCTAAAGAGAGACCTTTAGTATCTCTCTGGTATCTTTCCTGACGATGGGATATCAGGGAAGAACTATAATTGTGGTACTAGAGAATACGACAAAATAAGAATACGTGTGACTTGGGGACCATGACCCTATTTATAGGTAACATTCCTGTTACCCTTTGGAACCCTATTTGAGCCCATCATAGAAATAGGAGCCCTTAAGTCTCTACACATTAAAGGCCCACACCCTATTAGATACATTGAACCCAAACTATATTTGATTACTTTAATTGGGTTTAATCTTAATTGACAGTTTACAACACATAATTATTCACATATAAGTCCAATGTTGGATTAAGAATCCAACACAATCTACACTTGTAATCCTAACTTATTGTTGGTTTTAATCTCAACTTCGATTATATGACAGGTAATTAATCATTAGTTATCATTGATTTTCATCTCAACTTCAATTACATTTAGATTAAGATTAATATCATTTATCTGTAATCTCGATTCTAAAAAAGCCACTATATCAATTATAATTTTGATCACTCATCAACAATCTCGATTCTGGTTCAAAAGTTGCTTCCTCAATTATATCATCGATAACTCATCTACAATCTTAATTCTGGTTATAAAGCCACTGTGTCCATTATGTTTCCAATAACCACCCACGTCAATTAACAATTCTAATTGATTTCACTTCAGATTTTAGTTTGATTTAACCTATTTATGTGATGTTCACAATCACTCATCCAGATTGTAGCTTATGATTGTATTCAAGTTCAACTTGAACTCTGGTTTACTCAAACTCGATCTTGATTAGATAATTTGATATGTTGCAATTTTATTATTTAATTTATTATTAATTTCCCCTATTACCTGATCTGGGGTGGATTAATTGTTGGATTCTACTCACTTTTAATATTTTGCATTTATTTTAGGGAGTAGAGCAAAAATATCACAATCAAGGCCAATTTGACAGTCATTGGGAAAGAGTTCGAATAGCAGGCAATCAAGGGCATTCTTGGAACAAGGAGATGTAAGACCTTTCTGGTAATTTTGACCGAAGACAGCAACTAAAAAAGGAAAAAGAAAGCAAACCTGAGAGGGCGTCCAGAGGCTTCTTCCTCTCCGGAAGGAGAGCCGCCGCACATTGGAGAGCATTTAGATAGAATAGGAATTAAGATTGCAGGAGAGGAGCACTATCCTCTGGTATTCTTTAGTTTTCGTCTTGTAGCGTAGCTTAGGAACTTTGACTTTCCTTTTGGATTCATATTGGCCTTTCTTCCTCGGATGTGAAGACCAAAAACAAAGCCACGAATTATTTCCTCTACCTTCACTTTTTCGACAGTATTCCAACGACGTGAATTTACCCAGTTGATGGCCGCTGCTCTCTCTTCAATTTTGTGTGGGTTTTTCGCATCCAATATGAACTAATTTTTTTCGCTCTAGTCAAGGAACAACGGAGGCTTTGGTTCGCCTAAAAATTGTGAGATCGATTTAATTTCATCTTTTTCTTTTATTTATTGGTATTTACATATTCCTTGATTGTAGTGCGTATGATTATTTAATTAATTGATTGTCTTGGATCCGAATAATTAGTTAATTTAATAATCTATTGTCAATTGGGACGTTAAATCCGTAATTGTTTAATTGTCCCAAAATAGTGATAACTGGTATGATTGGGCTTGTATCAGGGGAATACGCGGGCTAACCTAAAATAACCCTGGTAGTGCATTATTTGGTTAGAATAGGGCTCCTCTAATACATAAGGCAATTGGGGAATTAAATCTTATGGGCGGGCGTACCTTAATCACCGACACAGTAAGGAGGGGTTGACTGTCAACGCTTGTTTGACAGTTATAACCTATTTATTGGTAAATAATTGGAATTGGCTTTGCATCGATGATCAATTAGGTGAACCATTGTTGAAGTTATTTCTTGATTAGATCCTTAATTATCACCCATTTGATTTTAGTAATTTGTTATTTAATTTCTAGTAGCTTCTTAGATTTTAGTTGAATTTCTTTGATTGTCACCGTCTGCACAAAAACACCCCCTTGTCACTGTGAATTTGAAAAGAAACAATTATTCCCAGTCCCTGTGGATTCGACCCTGCTCACCGCTACCTACAGAAATTACTTTTAGTTTGAGCAGGTTTTTATTATTGCACAGGTTTCGACAATCTGTCATAATTACATTTCCTCTCATCTCTATTCTTGCTACATCAATTAACAACTTTACTTGATTTCGCTTCATATTTCAGTTTGCTTTAAACTATTTATGTTATGTTTAGGATCTCTCATCCATATTGTACCTTACGTTTGTATTCGGGTTCAACTTGAACTTTGGTTCACTCGAAACTTTGATCTTAATTACATAATTACATTTTCCCTCATCTCTATAATTGCTTGGGAGAATATTTGTCCTAACTTTCTCACTTGAATAAAATTTAATCATTCATCAACTCAATCACTAATTACATTGTAATTTCAATTCTACATAAATAGTCGGTCATCAACCGGTTAATTCGAATTTCGATTCGATTATTATTTCAACATATCCATGTACTGCCAAATTATTTATTTGCTTTTATTTTGCCATTTTTTTAATAGCGCGCACAAATACTAATTGGTCTTCGAGCTATTTTTTTTTTTCGCTAGTTGCCGCCAATTTGGAAGCTTGGAGCTACATTCAAATTACTTTCATTTCCTGGGGTAATACAAAGCACCAAAAATGCATAGAGGAGCATGAGTTCATTTCAGATGATACACTTGCAGCCATAAGGTGATCCCTTGTACAATATCCGGTTGTGCCTGTGTTCGGTTGTTGCATTTAACTTAACTGTCCATTACTTGGCCCATCTAGTTTTTTTTTTTTTTTTTTTTTTTTTGTCGAGACGATAGATTCCATTCTACACCTACTCCTACTCTATATTAAGGGAAGGGAGGGAGCTAAAGAGGTCAAGGGACACCTGGTGAACTACCACCGGTTTACGCACTTGCTGGTGAAATTTTCAGAAAAATCTGGATATTAGAATGTAGATCAACAGATCCCTTGGCCTACACCCAAATAGAGCTTTAAAGCTCTTTTGGTGGCCAACTACTCTAAAAGTAGTTGGTTTTGGCGCATCTAGTTGTGTTGTCCCATTTCTATTGCTTCTTCCTACCATGCATAGATGACACAACTTTGCTATTAATCCTTTTTTTTTATTAATTAGACGGCAACAGTTAGTCTAACCTACTTCTACTCCTACTATACCTACACTAGGGGGAGGCCTAACGGGGTCCAGAGAAACCGATGGGGACTAAACCACCATCGAATCAAATGAGTGCACTACGCACCTGTATGGATTTAGAAGAAACCACATATAGTAGCACATTAATGGGAGGCAACCCTTGACCTCCCACCCAACCAAAATTTAAAATCTTTGGTGGTGGCCAACGGACTAATGGCACAAAGGTCGCTATGAATCCTATTAAGGGCACAAGAATAGTAGTACTAGGAAGGGTAAAATACAAAAAAGCCCCTTGTGATTAAATTAACCTATGGAAAACCCCCTTATGGTTTCAAATCATACATTTTGACCCCTCATGGTTTGAACTAATTTGAAATAGGAACAAAAATTGTCAAAACTAACGGAGGCGAATGAAATGACATAATTATCCTAATATATATAAACAATAAAAGACCTTCTAACAACGATCCTATTAAGCAAATTTATAGAAAAACCCCTTATGGTTAAGCCAACCTACGAAAAAGCCCCTTATGGTTACATGTTACTTTTATTTATTTATTTTGTGCATAGGAATAAGGCAAGTTGTATTTGGAATTAATTATTTATTTATTTTGTGTATAAAAATAAGGTTATTTGAAAATTTTTATTTATTTATTTTATGTATAGAAATAAAGTGAGTTGTATTTGGGAGTTTTGGGTTGTTTTGGAAATTTTATGAGTACTAAGGGGTTTAATAGGTATATCAGCTAAAAATTTGATTTAAAAAATTATTTTTCATGTCAAGCAACCTCAAACTCGTTAATTTAAATGATTTTTGAATCAATTTTTCATATTAGTTCAAACCACGAGGTACTGGATTGTATGATTTGAAATCATAAGGGACTTTTCTGTCGGTTTGTTTAACCACAGGGAGCTTTTCTGTATTATAACTTTAAGGGTATAATAGGTATATCAACAAAAATTTATATATTTCTAGTACAAATACTCTCAAAAGAAGCGCGTGTATTTCAAACTCGTTAATTCAGACGATTTCTATAGTTTTTTAAAATTAGCTCAAAGCATGAGGCATCGAAATGTAAGTTTTGAAACTATAGAAGACTTTTTTGTATGCTTGTTTAATATCAAGGAGCTTTTCTATATTTTACCCTGCTAGGAATTACACGTAATGCATTACGGAAGCAGCAGAAGAATCTTGAGGCATACGAAACAGCCGCCATTATTGACGTCCGATGCATTTTAGCACACGGCAATTAAGCTAATGCCCCTTTCAATTTCTGGTTTCAAAAGTGGATTTTTGCTCTGTGCTTTTAGGTTTGCATCTGACAAGCAAATTTGTCCTTTTATACCTTTCTTCTTCAATTCTCTCTTTCTCAGGCACATGATCAACTGGTTCTTTAACGCTGTAGACCATTAAATTACATGGGCATACGTGCTCAGTTCTGTTCATCACAGACCTTAATAGAAAAGAAAAAGGGGAAAAAGATGGCTGTAGATCTGTAAAGTGTAAACAAAGATTCAAGTCAATCTCAACTCAGAACACTTGAACGGTTCAGAAAGTCCCCATATAAAGAGATCTATGCCTGTAGATCTGTTCATCTTAAACTACCGAAGTAAGGGGAAAAAAGAAAATGGCATACTTGTACCTTAAACAGGGAAAGAATTACTCGCAATCCCGGCCAAATTATCCAGAAGAATTGTTCCACTTCATTGCATCCAAGACACCGCACCATGACCTTGTCTGGGATGCCGGCACTGGCAATGGACAGGCAGCATCATCTGTGAGTCTGAGTCCTCTTTCTATTCCATAAGTAATTGTTTTTCATTTGACTGGTTTCTGTTTTCTTTCAAGAAAGTGACGAGCCTGGCTAGCAGACTATAATGTAAGTTGATGAATTTCAGCTAGCAAAGATATACAAGAATGTGATTGCCACGGATACCAGCCAGAAACAGCTCGAATTAGCTTCTAGGCTTCCAAATGTGCAATACAAGTGTACTTCTCCAACGATGTCTGCTGAAGAGCTGGAAAGGGATGTCACAAAACAAGCCACCGTGGATCTTGTGACTGTTGGCCAAGCCATCCATTGGTTTGCTCGTCCCAAGTTCTACCAGCAAGTGCAGTTGGTTCTAAGAAGCCATAGGGAATAATAGCAGCATGGTGCTATACTACCCCACAAGTGAATGCAAGAGTTGATACTGTTTTTAATAAAATTTACTTTGTTGATTCTAGGCCTTACTGGCACCCTGGCAGAAACTTAATTTACGACAAGTATAAGAGCATTGAATTTCCATTTTTGCCGGTGGATGGAGCTGAGAACACAGGGCCATTTGAATTCATGACTGAAAAATTGATGAGTTTGGATGAGTTACTTGCTTATGCAAAATCAGGTTCGGCATATGAAACAACACTGGAAAAAGGTGTGGATCTCATGAGTGAGAACATGATTGAGGAATTTCGGTCTGCTTGGGCCGAAGATGGCAACAATCAGAAGGTTGCTAAGTTCCCTGTTTATCTCAGGATTGGTAAAGTCGGAAAATGAAGTACGAGTCTCGATCAGAAGTATAGTGAGTGGACTCTCCATCGCATTCGGAATGGTTAGAGCAGCAGCAGATAGAGCACAAAGAGAAAGGAGAGAGCACAGAAGAAACAGTCCCTAGGCAAGAAGCTCAGGATCAGAATTATGTAAATGAAGGAGAAGTGCTAATGGAGGTGACTACAACCACGAAGCAAGGGCAGCTATTTGCGGGAATTGGAGTCACAGTTAAGCTTTTTGAAAGTAACACGATGATAGGGTGGGCACTGAAAGACATTAGTTCTGGAAACAAAATCCTAGATGAAGCTCTGGCACTGAAACTGGTGTTGTGTAAAGCTGTACAACGCAAGTGGAGCAATCTTAAGCTGAGGTTTTGTAACAAGGAACTGTGGAGACAATTAAAACATCAGAGCCCAACGGACAGCAAAATGGCAACAGTACTTGAAGACATGATAGGGTATAATTTGTTAGTATTTTTATTATTAATTTTCCCTTCTATCCCTGACAAATATTGTGTTAATTGCTGATATTTACTCATATTTGGTATTTGGAATCAATTTCAGGAATGAAGCAGAAAACTACCAAAAAGGAGGGACTTTGTGAAAAATATGGAGACTTCTAAGGGCTTCAATCCTTGGGCCCTTGAATTGGTGGGGGACCACAAGCTAGTGAAAGATATTTGGTCATTTGGGCTTCAAAGAAAGCAACGTAGAGAGACTTGGAACAAGAAGTACTTGGGAGGCTTTGTCCACATGTGTGGGGACCACCTAGATAGCTTTTAGTCATCTTTCTTTTGTTGCTTTAAAAGGGGACAACGTACAGAAGCAAAAGATATCTAGGGCTTTAGTTTTAGTTTTTTAGTTCAGTTCTAGTTTTCTTTCTTTGGACTGGCCTCTGACACACGCCAGGTATTCGACAATATTCCCCAACGGGGAGATTTTCTCATGAGGCGTGGTTAAGCTTTTCTAGTCAAGGGGACAACTGACGATTTGGTTCGACAATTACTGTGAGATCGAATCTGTTTTAATTATTTTCTTCATTTATTGGTATTTATATGTTCCTTGATTTTAATTGCTATGGCCTTGTGTATGATTGATTAGTGCGCAATAATTAATTATTCATATAGGCTATTTTTGCTAAATAGGGGTAATTGAATCCGTAATTGTTCGTTATCTCTACCTCAGTAGCAACTGGCGTAATTGGGTTTATGTCAGGGGAGCATATGATCTAATTTAAACAAACCCTCGTAGCGTGTTTGTTGGTTAGGATTGGGCCTTTCTAATTATTAATGCAATCTAGAAATTAAATCCTACGGTCGTACCTAGGGTTATTTTTGGGTTAGAAAAATAGCTAACGGTCGTACCTTAGCTATCGAGAAATTAAGGAAGGGTTGGTTGTTTATCGCGTGCATGACAACTATAACTGATCTATTGCTAAATGTTGGAATTATTTCTGCATCAATGATCAGTGCATGAACCATTTCTGATGTGTGCCCTTGGCTAGAGTTTCCCCAATCATTTCTTTTAATTAATTATTTTCTGCAGTTAATTTATTTAGTTAGCATTTAATCCAAAACCCCCCATACTTTGGACTCTAGAAGAAACAAATTATCCCCAGTCCCTGTGGATTCGACCCTACTCACCGCTATATACAAAATCTGTATTTTTCTCGAGTAGGTATTTATTATTGTACAGGTTCGGCACCTGTCAAGACATCTCTCAGTTACAGAGATTGTTTTGCATGTGCTTTTTTGTTTTGTATAGGGAAGAAAATATGATAGTCAGTAAAAAACTGAGTGTTGATGCTTTAAGCATTATTGTGGATGAGGAGCGACAGCTTCCTCAGTGTCTTTGAACACTAGTTTGTAGAGTTTCGTTCGAGCCGTTGCTCGCACTTGTAATTTTTTACCATCAAAGCAATGAGATCATCTTATCGTTTCGACAAAAAAAAAAAAGACTCTCCATCGCATTGTTATGCCCCATCTAGCATCGACCATAACCAACAACACCCCCCCCCCCCCCACACCCGGGGGGAATTCATGATATCGGTTGAATAAATGATATCTTTTTGAATTGCAATATAGGTTGCATTTTTTCTTTTCCAGAACTTCTTGTTTTTGTGGAATAAAATTCCTTATTTGAGTGTTCTAGGAGGATGACTTGCATCAGTATGTACTTCATCAAATTTAAATAAAGAATAGTATCTTAGGACAATGTAAATGTTTGCATAGGTTTTCAAAAATGAGTTTGTATACAGATCCTATCACCAATATAATCATTTCCAAATGAACTTAATGAATAGAAGTAATAAATAAATTGGTAACAAAGCACCTGTTGGGCCGTTCAAATTCTGGGAATAAAATAAAATAAGGTAGTACCATATAGGCTATACTATAAAACAATCAACCCCAAACAATAAATAAACTCAAATGAAGTGGCACGAAGAGGATGGTAAACTTTTGGCTTTATAAGTGTAGTCACTAGTAGAGTAAATAAGGATATTAAAACAATAAATGTAGACATTAACACAAGCAAAAGCATAATTATAAATTTTCTCTTTCATTGAAATTTGTGCCTTAAAATTTATTATGTTTTTACATATCGTTATGTTAGTGTTTACTTTTATTGTTTTAGTGTTTATTTTTGTTGTACTAATATCTACACTGCACGATACAGTTGAGGCTAGTATTTGTAGAGGATCCTCATCCGTGAAGTATTAAGTGTACAACAATAATAGCAGACTCAGCAGTCGGAAACAACGAATTACAAATTTTTGACCAAAAAAAAAGAAAAAAACTAGGAATTGCACGTAATGGATTACGCAAGATTCTTGACAAGTATGAAGCAGATTTCGTCCACTCTCTGCATTCATGTGCTGAGATACCAAAGAGTAAATACCCAAACAAAAATAACGATCAATAAAATTTTCTAGTATCTCTTGCTTAACATATAACAACAAAGTTTGATGTCCCTTTCAATTTCAGGTGTCAAGAACGAACTTTGCTTTGTGCTTTCAGGTTTACATGTTGACGAGCAAATTTGTTCTTTTTATATCTCTCTTCCTCTTCTATCCTTTCAATCACATGATTACTTGTTCTTTGACGTTGTAGACTAGTATTTATTAGTTAGGCAGGCATGTCACTCCAGGACTATATAAGGAGATAAATACCTGTTCAAATTTGTTCACCCCAGACATTCAGGAAAAAAGAAAAAGGAAAAAGATGGCAGATTTGTTCCTCAATCAGGCAGAGCAATACTCTGTATCTAGGCCGAATTATCCACAAGAATTGTTCCATTTTATTGCATCCAAGACACCCCACCATGACCTTGCCTGGGATGTGGGCACTGGCAGTGGCCAGGCAGCATTATCTGTAAGCACAATTTCTCTCGTCTTCGCCACATGAGGCAACTCTTTTTCTTGCAATTTGAAAGGCCAATTAGAAGCCCGAATGCATTGTATAATTTATGTTAAATGATTTCAGCTAGCAAAGATATTCAAGAATGTAATTGCCACTGATACTAGCCAAAAGCAACTTCAATATGCTCCCAAGCTCCCAAATGTTCGATATCGTTCTACATCTCCAGCCATGTCAGCTGAAGAGCTCGAAAGGGATGTTGCTAAACCAGATACTGTGGACCTGGTGACCATTGGCCAAGCCATCCATTGGTTTGATCTTCCTACTTTCTTCCAGCAAGTGAAATTGGTACTGAAGAAACCTCAAGGAGTAATAGCAGCTTGGTGCTACACTACCCCACAGGTGAATGATAGGGTTGATGCTGTGTTTAGACAGTTACTTTGTTGATTCCAGGCCTTATTGGCACCCTGGAAGAAATCTGGTGTTTGACAAGTATGAAAGCATGGAATTTCCATTTTTGCCAGTAGATGGAGCTGAGCAAACTGGGCCATTTGAATTCATAACTCAAAAATTGATGGATTTGGATGATTATCTTCGGTATGCAAAATCAGGTTCAGCATATCAAACAGCACTGGAGAAGGGTATCGATCTCTTGAGCGAGGATGTTATATAAATTTAATAAAGTTCAGTCATAATTGGATTGGTCTCTTAATTTGAAACATAAATCCAAAAGATAGGTGGATTCAAATAGTTTTAGATAAATTCAAGAGTTATCTTCTACACCTAAGATCATTGATAATACGTATCTGAATTCGATTCTATCATGGGATAATTTATCCCCTAATTTTTCGGATTTAAAAATTTGAAATTATTAGTGTATAAAAATGAAGGTGAGGATGAATAATCAAAATAAAACTATCACACATTAGGATTCTTGAAACTTTGAGTACCAGGTTTGCTTTGATGAAGACGAAAATGGGAAGGCTTTGGGAACATTCAAGAATGTTGAACTTTTTTTTTCACGCTTTGAAATTGCTTCTTGTTGTTGAAAATATTACATTCTCATCCATTAAGTTCAATGATGCTCTTTTTTGCTAAATTTTTTTATTCATCTCATTGCGAAAGGCTAAATTCCATTTTGGACTTGTAAACTATTAAACACACTTTCCACTTTAGTGCTTGAACTCTATTCTCAGATACTTTACCTCCTAAAATATAAAATTATCCTACTTTAATTCTTAAACTTTAATTGTGAAGACTTAAACCCTTTGAAGTATGAAATCCATCCCACTTTAGTCATTAACCTTTAAGCATCGCTTGCCTACCATGCCATGAGAAGAATTACATATTTTACGAGGTAACGTATCTAAAAACCAAGGTGAAAGACTGTTGTAGATAAATTTCATACCTTAAAGAATAAAGTGTCCAAAATGTGAAGTTTAAGAACCGAAGTAGGAATACATCTATAGTTTAAGGGTCCAAAGTACAATTTACCCCTTGAGAAATATGCTCTACAAATTAATTTTAATTTGCTTTATCTATGTTTATTGTTGATTAACTAAATTAATTTGTTTTGTTGTTAAAAAAATAATAACAGTATGAAGGATAACCATGGAGAAAAAAATTGAGGAAAAAATAGCCAAAGGGTTGACTTGAAAACTGAATGATAGAAGTTGGATCATGATTTTGCTTCTCTGGTTACATTATTGGAAAATTTTCCTTTTTTTTCGTATGTCTTCAACCTTTTGTGTGTGTGTGTGTGTGTGTGGGTTTTGTTGGTTTTGAAAGGAAATGGATCCAAAACCAACAATCTCAGCTTTTCAAATTAAATGAGCTTAGTTCGCATGTTACTTCACTCTTTATCTATAACCTTTCTCATCGACCAAAAAACAAAGAGAGAATATAAATCTGTGTTTGTGCACGGGTTACCATCTAGCATTCTATGAAAATGCATCTCTTGCTTTCTATGGATGAAAATATTGGGCAAAATTTGTCAAAAAAAAAAAAACACACAATTGGATGTCTAACTTGTGAAAAAATGATAATGATTTAAAATATTTACTAAGAACATTAACTGTAGCAACAAAATCCACTGCCAAATGGTCACGAAAAGCTCTGCCTGATATCCAAAAGTCAATACAAGTATCTTTTGTACGCAATATCTAATAAAGGTGTCCTCTACATGAAATAATCATCTACTATTAACGCTCACAAATTTTTTTAAAGCGTGCATTCTGTCATCAATCCTTAAGAAATGGAAAAATGTGTGAGTGGCTTAGGTGATTTAACAATTTGTCAACTTCTTGCAAATCGCTCAAAACAATAGTTAAAAAGTGCAAAGTGAGAAGCAATAAGAAATCGATAGTTTAGTAGGAAGTAGACTTGATTTTTCTTTCTAGCTAGTGTCGTGGTGGCAGTTGGAATTTGGAAGGGAAACCATTGGTAATCATGCGTAAAGGAAGCTAGTTCCCAGTTATTTTACTAAATTTAACTGAAGTACAGCTTGATCTAAATTTAAGACTTGGCATAATATTCTATGAAGATACAAGTCTTGCTTTCTATGACAGAAAATATTGGGGAACTTATGAAAAATGATTGTAGTAACTTTTTCACAAAATTTACTGCTAAATGTGCACAAAAAGTCTGCATGATACACAAAAGTGAATACAAGTGTCTTTTACACCTAGTCAAAATCTAAAAAGTGCGTCCTTTTCATAAACTAGTTTTTTCAGCCTCCCGCAATGCGTGAGGATGCCCTGGGTCTATGTTAATCAAGATCAAATGAAGGCAAGTGGATTAATGTAAAATGGTTATATATTTAATACATGATAGGTGTTAATAAATGCGGAGAATTTGACTTTAGGTAAATTGAATATTGCTGTTACTCGTTTACTCATTTGATTTGTAATTTTCTCTTAGATAGTCAGTCTTTGGCTTAAGATCTTTGCGAATTCTTGATATTATAAATAAATGATGCATTCATTTAAAATGTACAAGTACATACATATATCATAAATATGGTGACGCTGATCACTTTTAAAATTATGCACACACTATTTGTATCTAATCAAGAATGAAATAAGTTTAAACAAGATCAGCTAGGTGAGAGTGCGAAAACTTCACCTTGTAAAACCGCCAAATCCAGGTCTTCAATTGGAGAAAGAAACACATCCAATATGTTACTTTACAGATGGCTTTCTCTCAAGATTACATAGGCAATACAGCTTTGTGCGGCTCCCACAGACCCCTTCGGACACCACCCACCGCCCACTCACCAGTGGAGCTCAAGCAACTACAACTATACGATGAATATACAAATACACGTCTGAACTCTGAAGCACAAACACAAAAGCCCCCAAAGTTGACCAAGCACACAACTGAAGCACGAATGCAAAAACCACCGAAGTTGCCCATAATTTAGGCGGTGGATCTATTTTACAAATGGGGTAACAAACTCGTGTTTAAAATCCAAAAATAAGTATTTATAGAATCGTTTTTTCATGCTCGAAAGAAAATTTGGAACTACTGTAAAAGTTTAAAAATTATATTCCATTTCTTAAATTGCATATTTTTTTTATGAAGAAAGTTTATCCTTTTGCAAAAAAAAAAAAAATTTACACAGCCACGGGATACCTTCATATTTTTAGTAACAAACTCGTGTTTAAAATCCGAAAATATGTATTTATAGAGTCATTTTTTCATGCTCAAAAGAAAAATTAGGACTACTGTAAAAGTTTAAAAACTATAATCCATTTCTTAAATTGCATATTTTTTTTTTATGAAGAAAGTTTATCCTTTTGGAAAAAAAAAGAAAAAATGTTTACATGGCCACAGGATTCCTTCATATTTTTTTAAATTTTTTTTTTCCAAAACAGGAGGACCCCTATTGTTTATATTGACAGTATACATTTTCACATTTTAATGCATATTATTTAATCCAAATTTGAATTCTAATATCAACTTTTGTATATATGACATGTATCCAAAAATGATAGTGAGTGTGTTTGGATTGAAATGATTTGAAAAAAATAATTTGCTTCACAAATTTCAATCACCTTTTTATCTTCCAAATCACCTTTTTATCTCATATATATCACATCATAAAATATGCTACAGTAATTATCTCAAATAAATCATCCAAATAAACTCAGTGTATACTGTATATTCTGAAACTCTTGGTTGAAATGTAAGATAATTAAAGAATATTTCGTAAAGCTACATATTCAAAACAGTGGAAATGTAAGATGCTGCTTTCAACGTGAATCAAACACAAAGATACCAAGTTTCATCGTTCTATTGCAGCAAGAAAAGTTTGCTTGCATGATATTGCACTATTAATGCCTTACACGAAGAGAACTAAAGAGGATAATAATGGATATGCCATATTATATCTAAAAGTTGAAGCACTCAAAACTGGTCCAACTTCCACCATACATACACCCAAACCCTAAGAAAACAAATCGAATGTTCCAATTTCTAGGTTTCAATTTTATAGCAAGCCTAATTAAGAATATAAACAAAAATTAAAACTCTGAATGAAGAAAATACGAATAAAAGTATCTAAAACTAAAGGTTGGGTAGTACATTACTTTTCTGAAATTTCTTATCAAGAAATAGTTCAAACATGTTCAATAATTCTTTTCTCGTTATACATAATAGTGATTAAGGCACACTCAGATGTGTGTATAACTAATTAGAATAAAAATATTTGTAATAATAATTCTCTTATAAAAGTGAAGTATTATAGGGGAAACAAGTGCATGGGCTTAATTTCGGTGATGTTAATAAAGAAAAATTGAAGAAATGTGTGTCAAATATAGTAGATAAACATGGAGAAATTGAACGTAAAAATACGGGAAGATTCGAAGTTATAGTAAAATTGTTGTTTTATTATTTTGTTAGAGAATAAATCCATTTTATCCTTTATAATAAAGGCAAAAAAAATAAAAAATAAAAAGAAGAAAGAACTAACAATACAACACCGTAAAGGGCATCAAGCTTTATATATGGCACATATATGCTTCCTAAAAAATGCCACTGGAGGGAGAGGGGAAAGAAGTCTAGCGTTTGAACTCTGGAGCAAGAGGGCAAGCCCAAACAAATTCCTATGAAATGCCATTGGAATTGTCGAAATTTACAGCATAACCAGTCTATCTGCCTATGAAAAAGCCACTGAAGTTGCTCAAAATTACCGGATAACCGGTCCATGAGCACTGTAGCAACTCAAACTCGCGCTTTTAGTATAGTAAGGATATATACACTCGCCAATTTTTCCAAAAAGGTTATTATCACTTTACCCTCTTAAACTATATCACTACTATCAGTTTACCCTCTAGCGTTATCATTTAGTCACTTTACCCCATATGTAATTCAACTCAACATGTTAAGAAATTTTGGACAAAAATATCCTTTTATTTTATAGCATTACGACATTATTATTACCACTTTATTCGTTTAAATTACAGTGATACAATCACTTTAGTTCCTAACATTATTTTTTAGACATTTTACCTCATCATTAATCTAACTAGTATAGTCAAAAAAATTTAAATATATTCACCCTTTTTATATATAATTAAAAATAAAAAAGTTGGAATGGTTATTCTTCTTTTTTTTCACTTTAAGAGATCGAAAAACATAAAAATAAAAGGATTTTTTCAAATTTCTTTTTTTCACATTTATTAATACTAGGAAAAGAAAAGGAGATAGGAAAGAAGGAGACAAAAAATTAGATTTTGCAAAAAAAGAAAATAAAGAAAAGTCTAACATTATCGTATTACTTTAAGGTTGTCGAGATTAGGATTGGAATTTGATGGTAAACAAAAAAGTGAAATAATTTTAAAATAATAAAAGTATTTAATACTTTTTTATTTGTAATTTAAAAAAAATGAATTGAGCTCTCTCCCTCCTTCTCCCCCTCTCCATCTTTCTATTTTTTTTCAATACTAATAATATTGTCAAGAAGAAAGAAATTAATACTTTGACTTTTTTCTTGATATTAAAAAGGAAAAGAGTCACTCTAAATTTTTTATTATTTTTATTATGCAAAGAGGAGGGTATTTTCTTCTAAAGTTTTTTAACTTGCTAAGTTCGTTTAATGGTAGAATAAATTGTCTAAAAAATAACTCTAGGGGGTAAATTGATAATGAGACTATATTTTATGGGGGTAAAGTGATAATAATTTTAAGAGTTAGACATGTCTTTTCACTTTAATTAACAAACTCCGTTAAATTTGACCGTTAGTCTTGGGGGTAAAGTGACTAAAAAATAACGTTAAGGGGGAAATTGATAGTAGTACCAAACGTTAAGGGGGTAAAGTGATAATAATCCTATTCATATATTCTGTCATTATTCCTTAATAAATGGAAAATCAGAATATGTACTTACTGCTACTTGCATAAAAGTGTAAGCGGCTAGGGTGGTTTAGCAATTCAATAATTTTAGCATACAAATCGTTCAAAACAAAAGTTAGAATGCAAAGTGAGAAGCAATAAGAAAATCATATTCTAGTGGGAAGTAGAATAGATTGGAAATTGTAACACGTGTAGTTCATACAAACCTGGCTTTTCCAAGATATTCTAGTAGGAAATAGACTAGATTGGAAATTGTAATGCGTATAGTTCATACAAACCTGGCTTTCTAAGCCTTGGGAAGCAGTTATAACCAATGTTTTAAAAACCGGACCGTTAATTGAACCGGTGAAGTGAAAGGGTCGAGGTTCAACCGGTCGGACCGGTTCAACCTCGGTTCAATGAATTTTTTTAAAAATAATTTATATAAATATATATATGTACAAAATAAGACATGTAATGGACTAATTTAATATTTTATATGATGAAAAGTTTACTATTTTTTAATAACTTGGATTTTTAAAAATAAATTTTTTAAATTATAAGTTAAAACAAATAAATTTCATCTCAATTTCAATTATATCTAAATTCAACCCCAAAATATCACAATATTTTGAAATTATACAAAATTCATGTCTCTGAGAATTTAGATATTATGAACTTAAATTTTAATTTACGTTTTGGGATTTAGAGATTGCAATTTAAAAAAGAAAATTTGGAGTTCGAAGGAAGTCAAGAAAATCGAAAATAGAAATGTAAACTTGATAAAAAAACAAAAAATAAGATAAAAGTGAGTGGTTGTGGCATTAAATAATTTGGGTTAAAAAAAATTCTTTTTTAACTTTTTTCAATTTAATGGACAAAAACAAAATTAAAAGATGGAAGAAAACATCAATAAATTAAAAATAAAGAGGTTTGATTAAAAAGGGAGTGACAAAAGAAAAGAGGATAGAGAGAGAGAGAGAGAGTTGAAAATTAAAAAGAAAGAGCCATGAGGGGATGAGATTTTGTAAGAAAAATGGAAAAAAGAAATATGAGTGTTTGCTTTATATAAATAAGTTATCAAAAAAAACTAATAAGATGTGATGGTGCAACGGTTAATACATTGGTCTTTTATTACAAAGGTCTTGGGTTCGAATCTTGATAGCTGCATTTTGCAAAACTTTAAAAAAAAAAAAAAAAAAAAAAAGGAGGGAAAGCTGAAAACCGGAAAACCGCCGGTTCAATCCGGTTCGGCGGTTTTCACGGTTCAACCGGTCTTTGACCGGTTTTCTAGCAAAGTCAACAATGTCATTGAACCGGACCGGTGCCATGGCCGGTTCGCGGTTCAACCGGTCGAACCGGCCGGTCCGGTCCGGTTTTCAAAACATTGGTTATAACGCGAGCTCTTTCGGCCTCAACAGGGCTTAGGGTGATGCCTTTAGCTTGAGCATCATATTTGCTTGCTAGGTACCTGGTGCTGCCACCAATACCGGAGCCAACATCAAGTATGTTTCTTGGTTTCTTAGATGGATCCTCTACACATTATTCCATGATAAACAATGGCGGTTAGTTAACCACTACAAAGGAATGAAACAAAAAAATGGCCAAGTTGGAGAGGAGAAAAACTAGAAATTATAAGGAGCATGTTTGACTAGGAAAGAAAATAAACACGTTGAAAAAGAATCAAACCATTTATTTTTCCAAGGTGTTCATGAACTAAACCTAGATTATCAACTGCAGAAATTGCCTATAATTGCTCAAACAAAAAAAAAAAGAAAAAGTCTATGCTCCATATATATTCACATTGCTTCACGCTTGTACAATTTACAATACCAATCTTGTAATTTGACCCATTTGCAATCTAATTTTTTTAAATAGCCAAATATTTATAAAGGACCACCTAAAACCACTGTGAAGAAAGTTAAAGCAAAAGTAAAACTACTTAAAAATGAGAAAGAAAAGGAAAGACCCAAAAAAAAAAGTGTTGCTCTCTTTTTTCTTTTTTGTTGCCTATAGGCCTACAACAACTACTGCTCAGATCCTTCCCAAGTTGACTATCCTCAATTACATCTGCATGTCCTTTTGTGGTGTCGAATTTGGTACTCAATTCAAAATGGTCCTTTTTTATCTTGAACTGAAAGTTTTATTTTCTTTCTTAGCTCTAAAGAAGTATTTATTGTTAAGTATGTCTTTGTATCCCACATCGGGAATTTTATAAAGAAATATCTCATCTTAGTGGTTTTAAATATAATAGACTTAAGTAAGTTTAATTGTGCTAAGGGTATCAGCTCAAGTGTCATATGCACCAGTCCAAAAAAGTTTTCGGGGGCCCACGCCCCAGTCTAAGAGAGGTTTTGGTTTGGCATCAAACCAAAAGAGCAAGTCATGGGCCTTTGGGCCATTAATCATTTAGTGCTATTTAAACTCTTTTGTATTTTGAGTTTTAAGTGTCTTTTGGATTTGGGAATTATTCTTAGAGTTTTGTACTCTCTCTTTCGGTTATAGTAAATCTGCTACCTCTTAACCCGTTGATATAGATCAATTGGACCGAACCATGTAAATTTCGTATTTTTCTGTTTGATTTATTTGTTTTGTTATTGTCATTATTGAGTTGCCAAAAACTCTATTATTCTGTTTCATCAATTTCTTAGGACCAGACCTAACATTTATCGTGAATTTCTGTTTCGATCTCCAATCAGAAATGCTTTTTGGTTAAAAAAAAAACAGTTAAAATTTATGTGTAATGTAGCAATCGAGTAATTTGGATGCATCCCACTCTTTTGGGATTTAAAGTCAAATATTTTAGTTTTAAAAAGAATTTTGTTTACCTATAAATAAACATGAAGAAAAATTGTTAATATCAAGGACACATAAATGGCGGTCTATGCAACCAGACATCAATGACCGAAGGATATTGCCAGTGAAATCACGTAGTTTTGGTTTTGCGACAACCAAAACTCCAACGATAGTAAACCGCAATAATGGAAGGGTAGAATGGACTAAGGTAATAGCTATTTTGCCAATTTCATTGACTTTGTTTAAAAAAATATAGTTATTAAACTCGATCAACATTGCTAATTAAATCGATTAATAGGGTGGTAGGCTGGTCTAATTAAACCAATTAACTGGATAAGGCAGGCACTCGTTTAAGATTGGTGAAAGCTTGCGGTTAAATTGGAAGGCCAAAAATCTAGGCATTTTTGGGGAAAAAAAAGAAAAAAAACAATTTATTGGAGAAGTAATCCCAAAATACTATTATAAGCAAAAAATTTTCTTTCAAGAGAGAATGCTATGGCATTTGCTGTATACTTACACATTATTTCAAAATTTTTGATCGATTTATTAGAACTGCCAAATACACTTCTACTACACTATGGTTTGAACCTATTAAAATATAAAAGCAAAAAGATGACATTATTGGGACGAATATAATGTGATTTAAAAGTTAAAACTAGTCAAGCTAAAACAAGTTGGAGTTATCTACATATTAGCTTTTATCTTTTTACTTTTTCATACTTTTAATTTTCAATAACTTCATTACGCTATTTTATTACTTTATAAAATTCCATCGATTCAACCAGTGACTTAGTAATTGAACCACTATCCCACTGACTTAGGCCTTATCCCTTGTCCGTGGCTGGATGGCTTGATTAGATTTAATAATTGTGGACATAACTTCAAGTTAACAGCAACTGACTAATTTTTTTTCATTTTTTTTTTGTGGTTAGGTGGGGTGGGGAAGAGGGCTATTTGACAAAATTACGTGTACTCAAACGTTAGTTTACAAAACTGAACAAACGTCAACGGCTAAAATTTGTAATTAGCTTGTATTGCAAATGAGTACTTAGGATCTTTTGGAAATATCTGATTTTGCTAATATAAGAAGCAATTCCAACAACTCTTACGTGAGGGGGCCGTGTATTTGACAAATGTTTTGCTCTCAAGGGACTCGGCTGTGATATGATAAAATCACAAGATATATATTTTTTTAATTAGGACAAATCTCATTGAAGGTAATTGTAATTAACCCAATTTTGAGTGATACCAGTGTAATTATGTGTTGAGTTTTCAAAAGTAACAAATAATTTGTGATATGAAAAATAAGATACATGACTAACGGAATTGGTGAAGGAATAATATTTTAAAGAGTTTACCAACAAAAAGCTATTGAAAATCATGATATATGTAAGGGACAGATACAAATATGAGAATTTCTAAAATAAAGAAGGTGAATCATAATTTAGTTTGCATTAGTTGTATAAATCGTATATCACATAGTATAGAATATTCCTGTTTCAAATAAGATTCATGACTAATGCTATTGGCCGGGGAATAATATTTCATCTTAGATTCTGTAATATAAGGTTCCTATTTGGGATTATGGAAGCATACTAAAAAGTATTTCACGTGGTAGATTTTTTGAAAAAAGTACTTATTAAGTTTCTAATTATATTGCTCGAGTGCATAATTATATAAGTGCCTTTTTATTTGAAATATATTTATCACTTTATTTGGTTCAAAATTCATTATGAGGTGGTCAAATTTTATTTTTTAAGACACAAAAGTTATTTCAAAATCACTAATTTGAACTTGGCTAAATGTGCTTTGAGATCAAAAGCTCTGCCCCCAAATTTCTTCTATTGCCCAAAAGTTTTTTTATTAAAAGCGCCGGATTACCCTCACAGTCTAAATTCTTTAGGACTTTGTATAGGTTTGACTTCATGAATCAAAGATTCTATCCAAAGCTTCGTCGCCTTGCCTACCGTTCTGACTCCCTATATCTTCGGCTTAAAACCAGTGTTTCGAAAACTGGACCGGACCGGCCGGTTTGCGATTCAACCGCTCGAACCGGCCATGGCACCGGTCCGATTCTATGTCAACCAGTGAAAAACCGTTGAACCGGATTGAATCGGCGGTTTCCGATTTTCAAGTTTCCCTTTTTTTTTTTTTTAAGTTTTGCAATATGCAACTATCAAAATTCGAACTCAAGACCTTTGTAATAGAAGACTAATATAGTAACTATTGTACTATCACATCTTATTAGTTTTTTTTTGACAACTTATTTATATAAGACAAACACCCATACTTCTTTTTTCAATTTTTTTTTTTTACAAAATCTCATTCTTTCTTTTTAATTTTCAAATCTCTCTCTCTCTCTCTCTTCTCTTTTCTTTTGTCACTCCTTTTTTAATCAAATCTCTTTAGTTTTAATTTATTGATGTTTTCTTCAATCTTTTAATTTTGTTTTTGTCCATTAAATTAAAAAAAGTTAAAAAAGAATTATTTTTCTTTAACCCAAATTATTTAATGCCACAACCACTCACTTTTATCTCATTTTTTTGTTTCTTATCAAGTTTGCATTTCTATTTTCGATTCTCTTGACTTTCTTCAAATTCCAAACTTCCTTTTTCAATTGCAATCTCTAAATTTCAAAAACATAAATTTAAATTTAAATTCACAATGTCTAAATTCTCATAGACGTGAATTTTGTATAATTTCAAAATATTGTGATATTTTTTGGTTGGATTTAAGATTTTTTTGGTAGATATAATTGATATTGAGATGAAATTTATTTGTTTCAACTTATAATTTAAAAAATTTATTTTTGAAAATCCAAGTTATTCGTCAACTTTTCATCATATAAAGTTTTAAATTAGTCCATTGCATGACTTACTTTGTGCATATATATATTTATATAAATTATTTTTTAAAAAATTCATTGAACCGGGGTTGAACCAGTCCAACTGATTAAATCTCGACCCTTTCACTTCACCGGTTCAATTGACGGTCCGGGTTTTAAAACATGGCCTAAAACAAGTTGATTGTCATGGGAAATGACAAAACGAAGTCAAGAATCGAAACTTAATGGGCATCTCCAACCCAGTGAAAAGCTTAGCTGTATTTCAGCTGTCAATGCATATACTTTAGCAGAGGAGGGAGGGGTGGGGTTACCTGATGCAGAGGCAAAACGAAGGGCCGCCTCAATTGTACGAGTCTGAGCAGAATGGACGTCAGAACCTCTGTTTTGAAACTCGGACCTGACCGGCAGGTCGAACCGGGAACCGGCCAGGTAGCCGGTCCGAGTCATATTAAAAAACCGGAAATTTAAAACCCGGTCAAAGCCGGTCAAAAACCGGGTTTGACCGGGCAAAAACCGGTTTTTCCGGTTCAACAGTAACTTTTTTAAAAAAAAATCAAACTTTTTAATATTATGTTTTGACCCCCTAAATTGTTAAAACTTATTGATATACCTCAAATATTTGATACTTTATAAATATTGTCCTAAAATTTGATGTTATTTTTCAATTAAATTCATAATTTTAATTCTAAACTTGTTAATATTTATTAAATAATATAAATTGCTACTTGATTGTTCTAATTTCTTTGTATTTTCTTGTTAAATATATTTGAAACATCAAATATATATGAATATACCTTTATTAATATCAATATATTATTAGATATTATATATATAATATTTTAATTTTTAAATAATTTTTATTTATGACGTCATCCGGTTCGACCCCTATCGACCCCCGGTCGAACCCATTGACCCCTGACCCCTGATCTCGGCCGAGTCGCTATCCGGTCCGGTTCTGAAAACATAGGTCAGAACCTGGGATAATGGTGCTAGAGTCATAGAAGCCGATGTGAAAGTGATCCCCAGCTATTTCCTCCAGTATTTTGGAATGGACATCATATGCCGTCGCGATTGCCTTATTCATCTTCTCACTCTCTGTCTTTCCCTCTTTCCCCCCCCCCAACACTATTGTTGGTTGTATCGCACAATCCTGTTGACGTTCATTCCTCAACAACTTTTTAGTGCCAAACTAATGAAGAACTGAACAAAAGACGAGCTTTTTACAGGACTCATAATTGCTTTTATGGTGAAGTACTCCCTTGATCCACAAAACCGGGCACAACTTTTTTTTTTTGGGTGGACTAAAATTTACATTTATTTTAAGACTTGAATTTACTAAAATTTATTTTAGTAAATTTACATTTATTTTAAGACTAAAATTTACTAAAATATGTATAAAACTTGAATTTTTAATTTTAAGACTGTCAAACTGGAAATGTCATGCACAAGATTACCTTGAGAACTTCTTTCAGAAGCATATACAATTTCTAAAGCAATATGAATTATTGAGCACAAGAAGTTTTTGTTTCTAGTTGCTCCTTGTGGAGGTACTAATTTCCTGCTGTAAGACACCAAGTGTTACTTTGGGAATACTTTTGGGAGAGTCTTAGATGTGGAATCTTAAAGAGTATTTCTGCAGGGAAAAGTTTTCATTTCAGGGAACAATTCCCGCTCTGTCCCCAAAGGAAAGAATAACAAAATTTGCATTAGTATAACATTAGCAAATGGATGTAACCTACAATTTTTATTGCAGATCTAAGCAAAAGATGTTGGGTGGTTGTTTATAATAATCTTTGGAAAAAACCATCACCTATTAAATCCAAAATTTTTATGATAATTATTAAGAAATAAATTAACAGCAAAATTGCGGAGGTGTACCTGGATTCATATTAACTAACTGGTACTTGAATCCTTAAAGACTTTTGGAATGGTCTTCCAAGTCAACACATAATCGCTAATCTCTTGAGAGAGCTCTTTAATATTTCTATGATATTTTTTCTGACGATGGGATATCAGAAAATAATTATTTTGTGATACTAAAAATAGGATAATAAGAATACGTGTGACTTAGAGATCATAACCTTATTTATAGATAACTTTTCTATCATTTTTTGGATTTCTATTCAGCTCATCATAAAAATAGAAATTATTCTTAAATCTCTACATATTAAATACCCTCATCCTATTAGATACATTAAAATTCAAATCATAATTGATTACTTTAATTGGATTTAACCTTATTTGACAGTTTACAACACATAAGTATTCACATATAAGTCCAACGTCGGATTAAAGATCCAACAATCTCCCACTTGAATTATATGTGTAATCTTATAATTATGTTTTACAATTAATCATATGAATTCAACTTTACTGTCATTATTTAAATGTATCTACAGCCATATATTGTAAATGATTTGACATAGAGTGCAATAAAATGTGAAATTCCTAACTTAATCCCGAAATCAAGTAAAGTACAACTCCATATCCAAATCAAGGGGCTCTCCAAAACTAAACATATAAATCCCATCTAAGAAGAAATTATTAAATTGCAAAGATTGAAATGCATAAGAAAGACATAATTTCAAAGAATCAAAAGTATTTGAATAAGATTAGAATCCAAATTAAAGAGATCGACAACCAGAATCATGTGACCAAAGAGTGCAGCTATTACTTAAGAAACACTTTATTCTTTATTAATTAGAAAAACACTCGAATCTTATCCACACGTAAATCACCAATTATGTCTTTGATTATTTTCTGCAGGTATGAACTATGAGGTCAATTGGGTGTATCCATCATGTAAGAGGCAAATCAAAACTCAGAAGAAATGTAAGAATCTATATCCAGTAACCATTATTGAGCATAACAAATTGTTTTATGCAGAAACAGTACCCACCACATGCGACCCAACTTAGAGCTCAGAAGATATATATATATATATATGGTTGCTGTGGAATCTGACAGGTGCCGAACCTGTGCAACAATAATAACTAAAAAGTGTGAGAACCCGAAAATTTTTCCATTTTCTAAGCATTATTTTATTTTTTTGCCTACATTTTTATACCATCCTTTAAAATATTAAATTTTCTCTGCATTTTATAAGTAAGTACAATTTTAAATCATTTTTCTAGTATAAGTTAGTGTACGTTAAATTTGAAGTGCATTATAGACATGGGACCTGCTAGTGCGATAAATTTTGGTGACTAAGTGATTTTTGTGGTAAATGATATTATTTTACAAGGTGCTAGGAGATGATTAGAGGTTAGTTAGATAGATTAACCATTGGAAGAAAGAAGATAAGTTTTAAACATTTAAAGGGCCAAGTGTCACCACCCCATTGGAGGTTATATCTTATTTTGCCTAAAAAGATCGAACGAGTCCTGGCGAGAGTTGGGCAAGCGATCCGCCGAGCCCTTTGGTTCGCCTTAGGGGAAAGTGGGGTTGTTACAGGTGGTATCAGAGCTATTTCGCGTGGTCTCTGCGCGGAGTGAGTTTGGACCAAGTGATGTTATGGTCCTGATTTCGTGAATAAGTGTGAAGGATTAAGTGCTCTTTTGAGCATAGGTTATGAATCATGAATTGTTATAGGTTTTAAATCTTTATCATGGCACTTGAGGACAATAGATATGTACGGCAAGTAGGAATCTCAATTGTAGATAATTTACTGTTGGGACTGGCCAGTTCGAGTAATGAATTATCTCGGATTCTTGTACCCGAATACGTGGGAGTTGAGGGCAATACTACGGACTTGTGATCTTCATTTCGGGGATCAGGAATGGGCTAACGTTTGGTGAGAGCAAGTGCAAGGGGTCTACGGATGTCTAGTTCGTATAGTAATAGAAGTGAGAGATCGGACGGGGAGTATTTTAACCGAGTGTGGAACGGCATGTCGCGATTTCTTCTTGTTTTGCCCTTGTATTGTTACTATATGTATTTGGCTTGTGGCATTTCAATACTTACATGTATAGTATTTGTTGTACTTGATTTTGTCTACTTGATATGTCTCTTTGTGAATTTGGTGTGTTATATCTTGTCGTTTTAGTCAATTTCCTATGTTTACATACTAAATCATCTTTTGAAAAAAAAAGAGAGAGAGAAAAGGGAATGGAAAGGAGACGTAGTCGTGGTCGGGGAGCTAGTCGTTACTGTGAGGCTAGGCAAGCTCAAGAATCGAAAAAAGAAAGAGAAACAGTAGCTGAGCAAGATCGTGGACCGAGGGTTGAGGCAGGAGACCAAGTAGCAACAGCGATACAACAAATGACAAATATCCTAGCGCGATTGGTAGATCAACAAGGTCAAATGCCCGTGAATCAACCCCAGAATCCCGAGATAGGAGAGGATAGGGCTCTGGAGCGGTTTCAAAAGTTTGTTCCTCCTAAATTTCTTAGAGGGTCTGATCCAATTGTAGCTGAACAGTGGTTAGAGGCAATGATTAATATCTTTGCAGACTTGAACTACACGGAGCATAGACAAGTGAACTTTGTTGTATTCTAATTCGAAGGACAGGCTCGAGTATGATGGAATGTTATTAGGGCAAAGTGGGACAGAAAACAGACTGCATGGACTTGGGCGAACTTTATAAGGAAATTTAACGAGAAGTACCTCCCACCTTTGGTCCAAAAAAGGAGAGAGGATGAATTTATTGGGTTACGTCAGGGAACCCAGAGTGTGGCCGAATATGAGACTAAATTTACTAAGCTGTCTAAATTTGCGTCCGAATTGGTGGTTACGGAGCGAAGAAGAGTGAGATGGTTTATACAAGGATTAAATTTGGAAATCTAGGAAGCTTTAGCAGCGGTTCAAGTTAATACTTTTACTGAGGCTTTGGAGAAAGTTCAAAGAATTGAGAACGCGAAAGCACAAGTAAAAGATTTTCAAACGTGGAAAAGAGGTACATCTAGTAGCATACCTGAGGAATCTAGAGAAAAGATAACGCCCTCCAAAGTGCAAAAAGTGAACCACTTACCTCACCCACCATGGACATTAGGAGCATTAGATTAAGGGTCTACAAAAAGAAGTCAAATAGCATCAGAGAAAATTTCTCAAGAAGGCCAAAAAGTGACTTCTCACTTGGCTTGTGGATACCGTGGGAAAGCAAATCACACTGAGAATGATTGTTGGAGGAAAGGGCGAAAGTGTTTAATTTGTGGGAGTAGCAATCATCAATTTAGCAATTGCCCAAAAAAATAGCCACAAGAGAATAGTACTCAGCAAGTGGGTGGAACCAAATCGAAACAAACTAATGAAAGAGGGAACCGAATAAAAGTACCAACACAGGTATATGTCGTAGACCAGCAATAAGCTCCGAGGTCATTTGAGACAACGGAAGGTAAAAATTTCGAGGACGAAATTTCTTAATGAGGAGAGAGTGTGAGAACCCAAAAATTTTTACATTTTCTAAGCATTATTTTATTTTCTTGCCTACATTTTTATATTGTCCTTTAAAATATTAAATTTTCTATGCATTTTATAAGTAAGTACAGTTTTAAATCATTTTCCTAGTATAAGTTAGTGTACGTTAAATTTGAAGTGTATTATAGACGTGGGACCCGCTAGTGCGATAAATTTTGATGACTAAGTGATTTTTGTGCTAAGTGATATTATTTTACAAGGTGCTAGGAGATGATTAAATGTTGGTTAGATAGATTAACCATTGGGAGAAAAAGAAGATAAGGTTTAAACATTTAAAGGGCTAAGTGTCACCACCCCATTGGAGGTTATATCTTATTTTGTTTAAAAAGATCGAACGAGTCCTGGCGAGAGTTAGGCAGGCGATCCGCCGAACCCTTTGGTTCGTCTTAGGGGGAAGTGGGGCTGTCACAAAAAGTCCTAATTGCCACCACAATTAATTGTAGAACAAATTAAAGTACTAGAACAGGGACCCTAGGTGTGCAATGGATTACTCGATTCACCCTGTTCCCAAAGAGTTTGCTTGATCTGATATACCAGAATTGTCTATAAAAGTATTGAATTTACGTACAATGGCAAGTAGGGTCGATTCCATAGGGAACGGATAGGAAGTTGTTTCTTTCGAAGTCAATAGAACAAAATTGTAGGATATTTAATGGAGTGAAAGTGAAAATAAAATAACCAAAATTCAAAACTAACTCACCAAGTACAATTTACTGAAAATTGCAATTAATAAAATTCTACTCAAGGGATCAACTTTTCAGGCACGATTCAATTAAATGATCATCGATGCAAAGATATTTCATTCATTTGTCACTAGGTTGGTTATAGCCATCAACAAGCTCTGACAGCCAATTCTTCCTTACTTTTTTGACAGTCAAGGTACGACCGTTGACTGCTTTTCTAACCAAAAAATAACCCTAAGTACGACCGTAGGAATTTAATTATCCAGTTGTATTAAAACTAGGGGTGGGCAAAATTATCCGCTAACCCGAAAACCCGTCATATCCGATCCGAAAATTAGGATATCCGATTTTTATTATTTGATCGGGTCAAAAGAGGGTCGGGTACCCGCTAAGATGCGGGGCGGGTTAGGGTCACATAATTAAAAACCCGCGGGTACCCGATCCGCCCCGCATATATATTTTTTATTTTATTTTTATTTTTATACACACACTATAAAATAATAAGAACTAAATAAGTAATTTTATTGAATAAATTGTATTACAAATATGAGAGACTATAGTTTATTTATAAGATTCATTTGTAGAGGCCATGATCTTATATTTTATAGAAAAAAGTTTAATTAATGTGGAACATATATATTAAAAAATGTGCTACTTATTTCAAACTTTTATTGATTTCGAATTCTTTTAATTTTTTTCCTTTATCTTATATTTTCTTCACATGCTTGTTTCTTGGTGGGAAACCTTTTTTTAGAAAAAAAAACATTTCTTAAATCTTAGATGAATGTGTAAAATATAAAATTAAATTGGTATAAATCATTTTTTTTAAATTAAATGATAAATAGGGCGGGACGGGTACCCGTTGACCTGACCCTATCTCAACGGGTACCCGATTATAAAGTACTCACTGATATGCGGGGCGGGTAAGGGTCAAAAAATGGCTGACCCGCGCCCACCCCTACAATTGATATGCGGGTTGGGTCAGCCAAATGGTGAATGGGCGGGTACCCGACCCGCGCCCACCCCTAATTAAAACTAGAAAAACCCAACCCTAACCAATAAACACGCTTAGAGGGTTTATTTAAATTAGATCATACGTTTTCCCAACACAAAGCTAATTATGGTGGTTGTCACTAGTTGTCAACTAAACGAATAATTACGGATTCAATTTAATTAACGTGACAGTAAGCTATTAAATTAAATTAAATATCCGACCGTTGATGCTCAATTAATAAAATACCCATGAACAATTAATCTAGGAAATGCATGAATAGTAACAAATTGGAAGAAATAATGAAAATTCGATTAGATCTCACAGATGTTATGGACCGCGCCTACGCGTCGATCTTTGGGTAGAGGAAAAATCTAGCCGCTCCTCATCATATCAATCTCGCGTGATATAATTGAAATCATTCAATTAATTACCAACAAGTTGGGAAAGAAGAGAGAATAAGGAGACAGACGAAAAGTCTTTCTTATCTCTGGGTTTTGTGTTCGTACTGAAGCAAAAGAAAGGTAAAGGTAAAGGTCTGATGGAAGCCGTACAAAGCAAAAGCAGAGAGCCAAATCGTCTACAGGGAAAAGAAAACTAAAAGCTAATCTATTGATCCCACGTGAATCTGGCTTTCTTTTTATTCGCCACAGATTGCTATCCCCTCGAAAATGTAAGAAAGCTCCCAGCCAATCTCCTTATCCCACGTGAATCTGGCTTTTACCAATTTCTCTCAAAGTAGCCGCTGAAAAGAAAGAGAGCGTCCCCAGACTCTACTTCCTCTAGGAATAGAGTTTTTATCCCCTACACCTCCGCTACCCACGAGCCTTTTGATTTCCTAATTGCCCATTTTTGCTACCAATCCCACGAGATCCGTCTTTTGGGTATCTTTCTACGGTTTCTGGCATGGGCACGCCCTGAGATGAAAAATCTTTTGGAAATTTTTCCCAAGATACCAATTTTAACACCAACCGCCTGCAATTTACACAAATATTAAATATGAGCAAAATCTCAATATTTAGCACAGTAAGTAGCCAAAATTATGACCAAATAACAGCGCGAAAGGTGCCTAATAATTGCTCTATCAAATCCCTCCACACCTAGACAATGCTTATTCTCAAGCATTTCAAAACTCAGAAGTACAATCAAGATAGCAACGGTTCCGTAGTGGTCTATACTAACACAAGCATCCCACATTCCTGACAATGTCACCAAAATTAGAACATACCGGACAGGTGGTTATCTAAAGAATATGAACAGTAATACACGTCACCTTCAAGAGAATGTATAAATATTAGGAACGCTCAAATCAACATCATGGAATGGAATTACCATAGACTTGCACATTTATCACATCTCCACCACTTAAAAGTGAACTCAATACAAAAATCAAAGGAACTTTAATAGAGTTGTAATGGAGTTTGGGTAAAAGGCGAGATAAAAAGGTAAAGATAGGGTGTAATGTGTCAAAAGAATGTCTGATATCCACTACATAACCACAATATTTTTCCGGAGAAATCCCACAAGCCAGGCATTTCCATTTGCTATACCTACTGTGCAAATGTCAAAACTCTTCTCTCTCTTTTTTTTGAAAGGGCGTCTTGCAAGGCGTGGGTACGCCCTGTAAGCCAGAATCCCATGTTCACCAGTCTGTCAACATTTTCTCCTTTTTTTCTTTTCTTTTTTTTCTTTCGATCTCAGATGCATAGAACCAGCACCATACAACTTCTATTTTGACAACACTTGCGACCCTAGATTTATTCGTCTTGCACAAGCAATGAAATTCAGATATCTCTTAACGACACAAGATTGAACAAGAAAGTCTAAAAAGATCCTAGGTTATCAAACACGGCTAACATACAAAAGAGAAGGATAAAAGCTCAAATCAATTCACTATTGGGAGACAAGATGAAGGCATGGTTTGTAGAAAGTTAAAGAAGGTTAAATCCTAAATGCCTTTATCATTTCAAATGCATCCAGTTCAACAAAATGTGGTCTCGACATGTATAAAATAGCAAGTTCTAGAATGCCAATACCATGTGTGATACCCACTCAACAACCCAAACGAAGCAAACAAGAATAATGTGCTCATGCATGACTCAAAAGCTCCCAAAAGTTTCAAGAATGGGTCAAGTCCAACATATTCAACATTCAACGATATTGCCAAGGAAAAACAAAATACACATCTAGCATAAACGACCCCATACACGTGCACCCTGATTGTGCAACCCATCATAGCAACACGCTCTAGCAGTTAACAAATGTAGAACTAAAGAAGTCAACTAACTACATATTTTTTTTTAACTTTTTATTTCTTTATTTTGTTTGTTTTCTGTTTGTTTCATTTTTCCTCTTTTTTTTTGTTTTCTAAGCAAAAAAAAATAATAGAAACCATCCAAGCAAAAGAAATAATAGAAATCACCCCCACACCTAAAACTTACATTGTCCTCAATGTAGCAAAGACAAAATAAAATGTAAGGTTAAAGGGGTCGAAACTTCCCTGACTACCCAGAGGGTGCATCGAGACACTAAGGGGGAGGAGGATGAGGTGGCTGGAATCCAATATGAGCAAAGAAAGCTGCCTGATTCTTCGTCTGAATACGGGCAAAAACTTGCAGCGCTGCAAGATGGCGGCGGATGCGAAGTGAAATCGCGACTCCGAGCAGCAGATGGCTAGCGGGCAACTTCGGCAACGGCGAAAGGCAACAGCTATAGCAATGGGGGGATTGCAAAGGCCAAGAATTAGCGGCAGCGACTGCGTGCGGATCAGCACAGCTGCAGCGGACGAATAAGAAAAGGGAAAAAGTAGAAATTGAAACTAAGACAAAGCAACGGAAAGTGAAAAGTAGAAACTAAGACAAAGAAAATTGAAAAGACTAGACAAAACAAGAAAAGAGGAAAGTAGAAAAGTGGGATTAGAGATGATCCTGGTCGTGTTCGACTTTCGTTGTCGCAAAGGATGGAAGGCGTAGGCACGCCTTGGAAGGTGAGGTCGTCTGCCTATAATATACTCGACACGATCTGCTGTGCGGCGTGGGCACGCCTTGGAGGTAGAAGTCCGCTGTCCACCAAATTTTACAAACGCCCATGTGCGATGAATACAAGGTGCGGGCACGCCTTGTAACATGAAGTTTTCTGCCCACAAATTTTTTTGCTCCCAACCCAGAATAAAACTGCATAGAAACACCCATGACCTACAATACAGGTTGTTTGTTAATAGGAACTTAAACCCACTAATCTTGAACATACAAATATGAAATAAAGCACAATTAAAATTCTTGGATTGCCTTCTAAGTAGCGTCTTTCTTTAACATATTTAGCTAGATGTTAAACACCACTCTTCAATTTGGATGTAATTCAATTTTTCTTGTAATCAGTGGCCCTCCTCCGGGATCCAAATAGCCATTGAGTGCAACATTTTTCCTTAATTCTCTACCCATTTTTACCTCATGAATTGCTTTCATTCCATGATATTTGTTCGCAGCAACTTTGAATTTACTCCTACAAGCAAACTCAGAAAATTCTTGCACAGAGGGATTAGTAACATGAATAGCAAATACAGAATGAGAGTTAACAGGATGTTTCATTGTATCAAAAATATTAAAGTGGACTATTTCTCCATCAAATTCCATCGTGAGAGTACCCTTACTAACATCAATCTTAGTCTGGGTGGTACTCAAGAATGGCCTTCCTAATATAATGGGTGTGGATTTGGGGCACTTCTATCATCCATGTAAAGCACATAAAAATCAGCAGGAAAATTAATTCTTCTACTTGCACTAAGACATCCTCAACTATCCCATCCGGATAAGTAAATGTATGATCGGCCAATTGAATTATTATTCTCGTTTCTTTTAAAGGTCCTAAATTTAGGAAATCATAAAATGATTTAGGCATCACATTAATAGAATCCCCTAAATCTAGCATGACATTTTCGATATTCGAACGTCCAATCTTACAGGCGATAATAAACATATCTGGATCTCCATATTTAGGTGGTATTTTCCTTTTTAAAATTGGTGAAACATTCTCATCTACCACAATTTGTTCATCCCCCCTCAACTTCTTCTTGTTGACGCACAAGTTTTTCAAGAATTGAGCGTATTTTGGCACTTGCTTGATCGCGTCCAATAACGGGATATTGATTGCCACCTTTCGAAATATCTCTAGAATCTCATTTTCCTTATTTTGCTTCTTTGTCTTTTCCAACCTGCAACGCAAAGGAGGTAAGTTAGATTTAATAGGAGTTGAAGGAGTAAATTTTACCTTAGGGTCTCCGTGAATGGGTTCTTCTTCTTCAATCTCTTTTTCGATCTTTTCTTCAATTTTACTCTTTAGGTTCGTGGCCTTAGGCTCCTCCACTTTCTTGTCACTCCTTAATGTTATGGCACTTACATTCTTTGGGTTTGTCTCGGGTTGCGATGGCAAATTTCCGAAAACTTGGGACTCTAAGTGATTAATTACAGTTGCCATGTGACTTATTTGAGTCTACAGATTTTCATGCCCTATCTAGTTTCCTGTTGGAATTGAGCAGTGCTCGTGACCAAAGATCTAGTTTCTTGCTGGAGCTGAGTAGTACTCGTGGCCAGGTTCTTGATAATATCATCAAAAGAACGTCCTGAATTGAAGGACGAAGGTTGAGATTTTGGTTGCCATGGTTGCTGAAATCCTAGTGGACAATTTGAGAATGAATTCTGTGGCCTGTTCCCATAGCTAAAGTTGGGGTGGTCTCTCCAACTCGGACTGTACGTGTTCGAGTATGGATCATACTGCCTACGAGGCGCGGGCACGCCTCCGGGCATGTTCACTTGTTCAACCCCATCCTCTTGCAACATAGGGCATGAGTCAGTGGGGTGACCCATACTTGTGCAAATTCCACAGACCTTTGCTTGATGCATGTTCCCCACAGTTAATTGCCGAACAAAAGATGTTAGCTCCGATATCTGCTGTTGAATGGACGACGTCTCTATCTCGTTAACCCTACGGGTGAGGTTACTCTCGTGGAAGCCAAACTGTTGAGAATTTTCTACCATAACTTCAATAAGCAACCATACTTCCCTCGGTGTCTTATTTGCTAGTGCTCCCCCATTCGCAACATCAATGATACTTCTGTCAGATGACTGAAGTCCCTTATAGAAATATTGGATCAATAGTTGTCCACTAATTTGATGCTGTGGGCATCTAGTCCACAACTTATTGAACCTTTCCTAATAATCATATAGGAATTCCCCAGGATATTGCTTAATGCTGCATATCTCTTTTCTTAGACATGCAGCCCGAGATGCAGGGAAGAATTTTTCCAAAAATTTCTTTTTCAGTTGGGCCCATGTCGTGATACTACCTGCAGGTATGTAGTATAACCAATCCTTTACTGTATCTTTGAGGGAGAAAGGGAAGACTCTAAGTTTGATCTGCTCCTCAGTAATTCCTAGAGATTTCATACTGGGACATATCACATCGAACTCCTAAATGTGTTTATGGGATTCCTCCCCCGAGAGGCCACGGAATGTGGGCAAGAGGTGAATTAATTCTGACTTCAGTTCGAAAGAGGTATTCTCAGCTAGAGTTGAAAATATGATGCACAACGGCTGTTGGGGCAATTCCAAAGCAACCAACTCTCTTAGTGTTCTTGCATTCGCCATAGAGATGTCCTCTTGACTTGGGTCACTTGAATTAGCACCACTTGTATCTGTTGATTCAATCTCTGGATCCAATTCCTGAGATGCAATGCTAGATTGCTCCTTTGTAAGCTGTCTAGTCTCTTTCCTAGTTCGGCACGCAGTCTTCTCTACTTCCGAGTCGAAAATCAATTCACCTGTACGAGAAGAACGAGACATAAATTAGAAAAAATGCCAGACAAATCCAAAGAAAATAACTTAGAAAGAAACAAAATTAACCAAAACACCGTTCTCCGGCAACGGCGCCAAAAATTGACAGATGTCGAACCTGTACAATAACACTTACTAAAAAGTCCTAATTACCACCACAATTAATTATAGAACAAATCCAAGTATTGGAACAGGGACCCTAGGTGTGCAATGGGTTATTCGATTCACCTTGTTCCCGAAAAATTTGCTTGATCCGATATACCAGAATTGTCTATAAAAGTATTAAATTTACGTACAATGGCAAGTAGGGTCGATTCCACAGGGAACGGATAGGAAGTTGTTTCTTTCCAAATCAATAGAACAAAATTGGGGGATATTAATGGAGTGAAAGTGAAAATAAAATAACCAAAATTCAAAAACTAACTCACCAAGTACAATTTACTGAAAATAGCAATTAATAAAATTCTATCCAAGGGATCAACTTTTCAGGCACGATCCAATTAAATAATCATCGATGCAAAGATATTTCATTCATTCGTCACTAGGTTGGTTATAGCCATCAACAAGCTCTGACAGCCAATTCTTCCTTACTTTTTCAACAGTCAAGGTACGACCATTGACTGCTTTTCTAACAAGAAAACAACTCTAACCAATAAACACGCTAAGAGGATTTATTTAAACTAGATCTTACGTTTCCCCAACACAAAGCCAATTATGGTGGTTGTCACTAGTTGTCAACTAAACGAATAATTACGGATTCAATTTAATTAACGTGACAGTAGGCTATTAAATTAAATTAAATATCCGGCCGTTGATACTCAATTAATAAAATACCCATGAACAATTAATCCAAGAAACGTACGAATAGTAACGAATTGAAAGAAATAATGAAAATTCGATTAGATCTCACAGATGTTATGGACCGCGCCTTCGCGTCAACTTTTGGGTAAAAAAGAAACCTAGTCGCTCCTCATCATATCAATCTCGCGTGATTTAATTGAAATCATTTAATTAATTACCAACAAGTTGGGAAAGAAGAGAGAATGAGAAGATAGACGAAAAGTCTTTCTTATCTCTGGGTTTTGTGTTCGTACTGGAGCAAAAGAAAGGTAAAGGTAAAGGTCTGATGGAAGCCGTACAAAGCAAAAGCAGAGAGCCAAATCGTCTACAGGGAAAAGAAAACTAAAGCTAATCTATTGATCCCACGTGAATCTGGCTTTCTTTTTATTCGCCGCAGATTGCTATCCCCACGAAAACGTAAGAAAGCTCCCAGCCAATTTCCTTATCCCATGTGAATCTGGCTTTTGCCAATTTCTCTCAAAGTAGCAGCCGAAAAGAAAGAGAGCGTCTCCAGACTCTACTTCCTCTAGGAATAGAGTTTTTATTCCCTGCACCTCCGCGGCCCACGAGCCTTTTGATTTCCTAATTGCCCACTTTTGCTACCAATCCCGCAGGGTCCGTCTTTTGGGTATCTTTCTACGGTTTCTGGCATAGGCACGCCCTGAGATGAAAAGTCTTCTGGAAATTTTTTCCAAGATACCACTTTTAACACCAACCGCCTGCAATTTGCACAAATATCAAATATGAGCAAAATCTCAATACTTAGCACAGTAAGTAACCAAAATTACGATCAAATAACAGCATTAAAGGTGCCCCAATAATTGTTATATCAGAATCAATCTCAAGAAAACAACGTTGTACCTAAAACATTATTTTATTTTTAGCAGAAAACCTTAATTATAAAAGTAAGTAGAGCATAACAAAATTGTTTTATACAGAAATAGTACCCACCACATGCGAGCCAACTTAGAGCTCAGAAGATATATATATATATATATGGTTGCTGCGGAATCAATCTCAAGAAAACAATGTTGTACCTAAGACATTATTTTATTTTTAGCAGAAAACCTTAATTATAAAAGTGCGTAGACGGACAATCATAGAGTTCCAGTGTTGACACATCCAACGCTAGCTCACCAAAGCCTTGTTTGGATTGCATTTTTTGCCAAAAACTTTTGTAAATTTTCGTGAGAATTTTTTATTATATATTCTAATTACATTTTTACTTTACATAAATCACATTTTAAGAAAAGTATTATAATATTTTTTATATATAAAAACTCTCAAAATTATAATATACATCTTTAAAAAAAGTACTACAATATATTTTTTATAATAACTTTTAAAAATTACAATCTAAACCAACTCTTAGTCTCACTAAATATATAGTTGAAATTGAAAACGTAGTGGTTTCACGTGACCTGGCCAAATTAAGACCCCATAAATTCCATTGGTATCATCAAATTAATATTTGTTTGAATAGTAAATTAGTTGTCAAATTTTATTTACTTGCATTGTCGATATATTTTTCAATCACTTTTTTATCTCACATACATTATATCCAAATAGTATTACAGTATTTTTTCTAAAAAGTTATTCCAAATAATCTACTATCCAAACACACTGACTTAAGTTAGGTCTTTTGGAGCCTTGCTAATGATCTAAAGCCTCAGCGAGGCAGTTGCACGTTTTTTTTTTTTTTTTTGGCTTTAAAGGTATACACTTTTTTTGATTGAAAACATACATCTACTAGGTAAATTTGAATGTTTATTTGAATTGGTACTTGAGGAAGTAAAATTTTGTCCTCAGTTGTGATTTACTCTAAGTCTGTACCTCTTTTTCAGCACAATGGCATCAAAAAAACAGTTATTAATCTACGAAACAATTATTAAATTGTAAAAATTGAAAGGCAGAACAAAGACATAATCTGAAATAATCAAAACTATTGGAAAATATATTGGAGTCCAAATCGAAGAGATCGACAGCTAGAATCATGTGATCAAGAGGAGCAACTACCACTTAAGAGCACTGAATTCTTTATCAATCTAAGAATCAAAATCCAATCTAAGAAACAATGGTGTAATATAATATGAAATTACTAAACACCTGAAATCGAGCAGAAATGCAATTTGTCAGGCCTAGAATCCATATCAGGGGCCTCTCCAGAACTAAACACGTAAATCCAATCTAAGAAACAATTATTAAATTGCAAAGATTGAACTGTACAATAAAGACATAATCTAAAAGAATCAAAATCCAATCTAAGAAACAATGGTGTAATAAAATATGAAATTACAAAACAGCCGAAATCGAGTAGAAATACAACTTGTTAGGCCTCGAATCCAGATCAGGGGCTCTCCATAACTAAACACGTAAATCCAATCTAAGAAACAATTATTAAATTGCCAAGATTGAAATGCACAAGAAAGACATAATCTGAAAGAAAAAAAAAATATTTGAATAAGATTGGAATCCGAATCAAAGAGATCGATAACCAGAATTGTGCGATGATGAGGTGCGGCCACTACACAAGAAAAACTCTATTGTTCATCAATTAGGAAACACTCAATTCTTTTATTCACTCATTAACCACCACACGATTGTATTTTCTATAAAACTTTCCAAAAATTACAATCTAAACCGGCTCATAGTCTCACAAAATATGTAGTTCAAAACTCAATTTTCTTTATTCAAACCCAATTTCTGAGCAGGTCTAGTCAATGTCTGTTCAACTCAATTGATTAACTCGGACGGAATGCCCACCGGATCCTCGGTTCAATGTTTGGAATGTGTTGGTCCCGTATGGTTTAAAAACGGTGTTATTTGTTGATAGATAATTGGGAGACAAGGTGGATAAGGAAAACTCTCGTGAAACCAATGCGTTCTGATTTTCAACTACATATCTTTATGGGATAAGACTAAAGAGAGCTGGTTTTTTTTTTTTTTTTTTTTGTCAATACGATAGTTTTTTACACTATTGGGGAGGAGGAGGATCTGAAGAGGTTCAAGGATAATTTGAAGAGGATTGAATCACCACCAGACCAGACGGATGCACTATACACCTACCTGGATTTTTTTAAATAATGCCACATTTAATTGAGGCACCCCACCAAGTTTTAATACTTTGATGGTGGTCACCAACCCAAAGACTGGTGGTTGACTCAGAGAGCTGGCATCTGCACATTTCTGGACCAATCTGTCACGGAACAGTAAGGATGGTCCCATATGTAGAATAAAGGGGTAATTTCAGAAACCTCCCCTAAGGTTTCTGATAGTCTCGCTATCCTTCCCTAAGATTTTCAAAATATCGAAAACCTCCCCTAAAACTAATTAGCTAGTAACAAATCAGCCCAATTTAAATACAAAAACAATATAAAATTAGTGTTAGGAGAGAGAAAATAATTTAATTCCATAACTACCCTCAAGTTTTGCATTAGAGAGTTAATTTACTAAGAACAATATACATTTCTTTTAACTTTATCAAATGCTGATCCATGAATTTTAATGTTGAGATTTTGTTTAATAGTCGAACCATTTGCTTATGGATGCTGGTTGAATATTTTATATTCTTAGATTAGTTAGTCATAAATTGAAAAAGTTCTTGATCTTGAAAGCTGACTGGAGAGATATTTCTTGAAAATTGCCACTAATACTTGACATATGTTTTTATTTGTATCTTGGCAATAAATGATTCGAATAATAGCCATTGTTTGAATTTGATTGCTTGATTTGTGTTCTCATGCTTGAGAACAAGCATTGTTTAGGTGTAGAGGAAATTGATAGGTCATAATTTGTTACTAAATTTATAATTATTTTTCCCTTGATTTTAGCCAAATAGTATTTTAATTGATAGATTCTACTTATATTTGGTTAACGGTGTCAATTGTAGGAAAATGAGCAAAATATGATAAAAGGGGTAATTTTCCAAGAATTACTGTCAAGTCTAGAGAAGTTCGGGATTCAAAGTCGGAAAGTCGGGATTGATATTGGGTAGTTTCCCAATCCAAGTCAAATTCCAAAACTTGACAGCTACTGAAGTTTCCTATTTCTTTGCATTCCACGTCAATCTCGAGCAATTGGGAGAGTTTTTAGGAAATTGAATTGTAAAAGGAAACTCTTTAGGAATTTGATTGGTATTAGGAAACCAATCAATTAAGCAATTCGGCAGGGAGAATTCAGCATATAGCTCTTGCTTAGGAACAAAGCATAGTTATTCTTGTTTTCTTGACCGATTGACAAGAAGACAATTGGAAAGCTTCGAACAGATTTTTGCATGGCTTGTTCTCCGTTAATGGAGAACTAATTTCATAGTTCTAGTCAAGGGGGCAATTGAAGATTTGGTTCAACAATAACTGTGAAATCTAAATTATTTTAATTGCTTCTTTCATTCATTGGTATTTATATGTTTTTCGCTTTTAGTGGCTATGACTATTGTGTATGATTAAATAGTTACTCAATATTTAATTATTCACGTAGTCTATTTGCTAATTTGGGGTAGTTGAATCCGTAATTATTTGATTACTCTATCCCGGTAGCAACTAGCATGATTGGTTTCATGTTAGGAAAACGTATGATATAACTTAAACGAACCCTCGTAGCGTGTTTGTTGGTTAGCGTTGGGCTTTTCCAATTCTTATTGCAATCGAAAAATTAAATCCTGTGGTTGTACCTAGGGTTATTTCTTGGTTAGGGAAATAGTTAATGGTCATACCTTGATTATCGAAAAAGTAAGGAAAGGTTGGTTGTTTATCGCATGCATGACAACTATAACCAATCTATTAATGAGTAATTGAATTATCTTTACATCGATGATCAGTTGAATGAACCGTATCTGAAAAGTTGTACCTTTGATTAGAGTCGTATTGGTTATTGATTAATTCATGTTTATTTCTATTAGTTGTTTCATTAGTTAGTTAATTAGTTATTTTATATTCTCCAAAACCCCCCATACTTCGGACCCTGGAAGAAACAAATTATCCCCAATCCCTGTGGATTCGACCCTACTTGCCCAATATACAAATTAGAGATTTTTCGTGAATAAATTCTGGTATATCGGATTTAGCAAACTCTTCGGAACCAGGGTGAATCTAGTAACCCATTGCACATCTAGAGTCCCTGCTCCAGTACCAGAATTGACACGAAGTTGTTTATGTTGGCAATTAGGATTTTTAATATTATTATTGCACAGGTTCGACACCTGTCAATACTCACCTAACAAACCTCCACCCTAGGAAATTTTTTTTAAAAAAATCTACATTAGGGTATACATTAGCAGAAAATGAAAAAAAAAAAAAACTTTAGATTGCAATCTAGTAACGTGTGTCCCAGGTGCACAAAGAAATTGAAACATATAGAGCTTTGATTGTCAAAAGTAGCACTAGTACTCCTCGGAGTTTAATTCAAATACAGATGATCAAATATGAGTGACGCCTTGCGCATAGCGGCAATAGAAAACTATGAAAGGATATGCCACGGTGTGTCAGCCAACCGTCTTTAGAGTTGAAATTCTTTCAGGAACTTCTGTGATTGTATGGTTTTGTAATCTAGCAGCATCAGATTTTGTGAGGCGATGCGTTGATGAAACTTGGGTATTGGTATTCAATCCCAAGATCTTTCATGTAAAATGACTCGGATGCGGCAAAAGCCTTGGATTCTCTGCTCCGGTCAACTTGAAATTGGACTGGTCCCAGCACTTTAGGAAGTTGGTTATTAGCACATTTAAATTTTTATACTAATTGTAGTAAGTAATATTTGGAGGGACCATAAGTTCAGGTTGAAAAGAGGCATGGTGAAAATCTTTCCAAATACATACCCTACTACTTATACAAATAAAAGAGAGAACAAAAATATATAACCCATTAATACATACTAAAAGTTTTTACAGCAATTACATGGTGAATTCATTAAATTAGGCATTTGGTTGACTTTGACATGTGTGTCAAAACATTGTCAAAAATTGCAACTTATTGTATACTGATTTACTCAGCAAAAATAAATTTAGTTATTTATTGAAAGGAAAAAACTTTTAAAATTTTGTTTTTCTTAATAGATACATCGAATGCCATTGTTAATCTCCACGTACTTTGAGGCACCATTATTGCCAACCTTGCGTCTAAGCATTTATCCATACAAAAATAGGTGATTTTAAAAGCTAAAGACATTTTTCAACCTTTAAATGTATTTTAATATGCATAAACAACACGCTTAACCGCTTAAGTATTACGGTATTCTCATGTGTTATCCTGAAATTTTAGATTTGTGCATGTATTTATAATTTTCAGAGTCACATTGTCTATGATGCTACCGTGATTCTCTTCCCTATTTAATTTACTATCCTTTTGCAACAAGATTGATACTTGAGACCCTAGTCAAGAATACTAATACTAATACAATACTAATACTTGCAACAAGAAATTTTGGTTGAATACTAATACAGAAGATTAGTGCCAATTAACAAATATTAACTTATGAAGAGTTGGAACTGTACTTTGCGCTCCAAAATTTGTATCACTTTTCCGCTTTGTATGCTAAATATTAATTTTGGACATTTTACATCCTAAATTCTTAATTTTGGACACTCGTAGCTCAATCTCTCAAGTTTATTCCATTTAAATACAATCAGTGATAACTTCAGTAAAATTAACGGCATCAACAGCTCAATAAATCGATGACAATTTACTGAAAGTGGTCGAAAGGTGTTAAAATATAGTAGCAAAAGTAAAATAATACACTATCATTAATTTACATCAATTTTTCACTGGATAATGCCTAATTGGCCGTAACAAATGAAGTTTCGGTACTTGAGGTGACGCACTAGGGAAACCATGCATTCCAGGGATAAGAATTAAACTTGGAAATCTGAAAGATAACTAAAGAATAAATATTAGAATCAATAATATAAAAAAAAAAGTTTCCAAATCAAATCAAAATTATTGAAAATTGACCAAAGCTCAAATCCAAATCAAATAAATCCTTACACGTTAAACCCACGAGAAACCTGTTATCAAGAGGTGCAATTACCACTGATAAAACTCCAATGTAGCTATCACCTCGTGGATCACACATATATTGGGTCCTCTTAATTATTTTCAGTTGGTACGAAATCATTCAGATATGATTTCCGTGACAAATTCTGAGTGTAACGCAATATTCACCTCAACCAGTTGAGACATTGTCTGATAACCATGAAATTTGACTCTCCAATTCTTGGGTTTTGCCTCTCTCTTTATAAGGTGTAGAATGTGGGTTTTCTTTCGAATGAACCTGGTTCTAAAGAATGCTAACTGGTTGACAATTGCGGAAGTTTTTGTGCATATCTGTACCATGAAGCCAATCAAAATGTGAATGGACTAGACATAAAGGGCAGTAGTTTAAAATTTGTAGTGAAATTAACTTAATTACCTTAATGGAATTGAACTGAAAAATGCAATTTTCTATTCAGACAAAATTCATGAGTTCTAAGTTCATTAAGAAAGATCAATGCCTGTCATATTAATGCAAAATTATTGATAACAAGAAGAAGGATACTTTTAGAGGTGATATAGTCTAGAGTCCATGCATCTAACCCACTCTCTTGACATAGATCGGAGTTCAGTGAGCGTTAAACTCAAGTCCATTGGCCAAAAAAAAGAAAAAAAAAAGACTCAAGTCTATTCAAAATACCAAAGATTGGACTCCAAATCAGTGATGTCGAATTGATTATCCATGGACGCTAAAACCGCCAGAAACAAGTCATCAAGAGGTGAAACTACCACATACGACAATACCCAATTGTTTAGCAAATCAAGGATAAGGATCAGACAAGTATCAGTGTATTAATAGTCCTCTATATTATTTATTTGCAGCTGGTACGAAGTCAATTAATCAGAGATACCCACCAAATGACACAACTTAAGACTTGAAGGAAAAATATGATTGCTGAAGAATCGTTATCAGAATCAAATCATTGCGCCTTAAATACAACTTTTTTGGATTCGGTTAGGTTTGCATCGAGGTGGAGAAGATCTCAATTACATACAAGCAATTAACAGCAGAAGAAACATAGCTTTAATATCTGATTCTAGTAATGGTTTCTGGCAAAGAATACGTTGTCCTTCACGAGTAATGTTTCTAGAAACAATCTTTATATTTTTTGTGTTTAAAATAACTTGAAGAATACTGCAAAAGTAAACTTTGGCTTGTGGACTGATGAGTAAACACTATGAAATGATGAGTAAACATCAACACTATATGTCTGGAAAGAGAGGAATTACATTATTTTTAGCAACAAGGTTACTAAAATTGGGGGGGGTTATTATAACTTTATCCCTTTAAACTATAGTGCTAATATTAATTTACCTTTTTAACATTATTTTGCAGGCATTTGACCTCGCAGTTATTCTCCTTTTTCATTCTAAGAGGACCAAGAAAAAATATAAAAGGGTTCCTTTTTTTTTTCATTCTCAACTATTAAGAAAAAAAAAAAGAAATTGAATAGAGGTTGACAGAAAACTCAATTTCAGAAAAAAGGAAAATAAAGAAGAATCCAATATTATAATTAATTTAAAACAAGTTAGAGTGGGCGGTAGGGGTGAAGAGTAAGTAGTAATTTTAAAATAATAAGCACATTGGATTCTTTATTATTTTTATTTTCTTTTTTTAAAATTGAGTTATCTCTCTATTTTCTTATTTTAAGTATTGATAAGTACACGAGGAAAAAAAGAAGAAGACATTTTTTTTGACTTTTTTCCCCTTGTTATTAAAGAGGGTGGAAAAAAGGGAGAAGACACTTTTTTATTTTTTTTTTCTTGGTATTAAAAGGGTGAAAAAGGGGGAAAAAAACCATTCCATTTTTTTTTATTTTTAATCATACAGGAGAGGGATGTATTTCTTCTAAAATATTAGGTAAATTATATATAATTTCCTGTGTTTTCATCTATTGCCACATGATCCCCAAAACATTTTAGGGTTTTATGCGGCTAATGTAAGGGAAAAAATTCATATTAATACCTCAAATTTCCCTTAAGGAGTTTTTATATTTAAATCAAATTATTCAATGAATATATTTTTGTTTTTCTCCTAGTCTTAAAGAGTCTTGCCTCAGGCCTAAACCATTTCCGCTATATTCCTTTGGCCAAATTTACAATCGTATATTTGTGTTTGTAGCCGTTGATTGAACTTTGGTCTTAGGAAAAATGATAACAAATGGAAAGAGTGAGATACAAGTCAATTAAAAAACATGATTAACACTAGAATTTGTGAGACATGGAGACTTGGATTATAAAAAGGATAAGAAAACTTGAATAGGTGAAAAAAGGTGGATTAAAACTATACGAAAGAAGTAGCATAACAGTGATATAGTATTTGGTGATGGGAAGATTCTTGGTGATGTGTTTTTAAGTTTGATAGGCATTTTATTACTTTTGGGAAGATTATTATAATCATTTTGAGTCCTTAAAAAAAGCATGGAAGTATAATATTTGAATATAGAGGTGGGCAACATGAGATTATTAGAAATCTTAGAAGAAGTTTTTGAAAATATCCTTTGCTGTAATACTATTTTTTTTTTTTCCTACCTTGTGATTATTGATTTCCACATTCACACTCGAAATGCTAAGGCAAAAAGCAAAATTCAAGGATGAAAAATGAAAGGAAAAGAGACAAGGTTATAAACATGGGGAAAGACTCTAGATTTGATTAATGCTAACATATTATAAAGGGAAAATGACATGTTTCATCCCTCACATTTCGTAAAATATTTTTTTCGTCCCTCACTTTTAAAATGAAGCAAATTTGTCCTTGACATTTAAAAATTAAAATTATTACATCCCTGAACCTAATTTTCAATCTAAATCAAACCATCCAATAACCCAGTAATAAATTTCGAAAATAGAATTGACAGATCACTTGGTCAATTTCATCATATTTACATGACATTTTTTAAACCAAAAAAAATAAAAATTATAGCATAAAAGGCCATTCTTTGTCTTGGAATAGTAGAGTTTTTTTTTTTGGTAAATCTTTTCTTGCACTATTATTATATCCGCTTGCGAATCTAGATGTGTATCATAATTATAAAATTTGATGTTTAAATTTAAATTAAAATGATATGACGGTACATAACACCGTCAGTGTATACAATGATAATATATGAAAGATTAATTTTTCTTTTTTATGTTATAATTTTTTATTTTTTCTTTTTAGGTTCATTAAATTTCACATGAATATTAAGTTGAGTTAACCAAGTGATCTACCAGTTACACCCCCCAAAATTTGTAATCAGGTTAATTGGTGGTTTGATTCATATTGAAATTTGGGTTCAGGAATGTAATAACTTTAGTTTTTAAATGTCAAGGATAAAATTATTTCATTTTAAAAGTGAGGGATAAAAAGAATATTTTTGTGAAATGTAAAGGATGAAACCGATCATTTTCCCTATTATAAAATGATTATAGCATTTCTTTTTCATTTTTTATGAGTGACACTTTTTTTAAAAAAAAAAATTAGTAGGGGAATGATAGGATTTAAAAAGCGAAAAGAGAGCAGGGAGATCAAAATTCAGGATCTCTAATTCCTGGGAGTAACATGATAATATTATTTCTAAAAACCCAAAATCAAATCCTATTGGTGTAATATAAAGGAATTTGGATGATTGAAGTGTTTAAAATATAAAATACTTCTTAATTATAATATCTTATTCATTAGTCGAATGTGGAATCTTATGTTTGTTGCCCCTTTCTTTTTTGCTTTGGATTTGGGTTTTTGACGTTGAATTTTGAGTCTGAATTGAGTAAGATTATAGCATGAGAAGGTTCATTTAATTAAGTTCTTCCTACATTTAAAATGGGAGCTTACATGACATAAAAAAGATTAAAATGGTAATAATTTACAAAAGAGCATCATACTGGGAATATTTTTCCTAAAAAAGGTCATTTCAGAAATAAATTCAATATGAGTATATTACTAAATTTTAACCATAATTAGTGATTAGACATTAGTTCATCATTCATATTTGAATTATTGAGTATTTAAATATATAACTTGTAACTTGCAACATATGCTAAAAGTACATATATAATGGCTAGCTGAATTATTGGACTCCGACAGAATTTTGCGACCAGTCCGTCCCATGCGTTAATGTGTCATTGTGGGTGGAGTTCCAATATCAAAGAAATACTGTAGCAGTGGTTGAATTAATTAATGAGCACAATCGAAATGTACAATTAATTACACCAGCCATGGGTAGATGATTAGAAAAAAGTTACCCGGCTAAATATGCATCAATAAATGCTGAAAGGAAAAATCAAGAGAAATTGGCAGGTTGGAATTAGATAATAAATATAAGTAGAGTTTATTTCCAAAGTAACCTTCTTTACAAAAAAAATATTCCCAGTGTGATGCTCTTTGACAAATTATTACCTTTTTAATCTCTTTTATGCAACGTAAACTTCCATCTTAAACGTTGTGAGACCTCATATCAAAAAATCTCCTCCTTGTTCTAAGGGATAATTTCACAAACTTCCCCTAAAATTTTCGACAATTACATTTAGATCCCTTTACCTCTAAAAAATCATGCAAACCTTTCCTGAATAGTAGTTGTGGGTTTTATGCGGCTGATATAAGGGAAAAAAAATTCATATTAATACCTCAAATTTCCTTTAAGGAGTTTTTATATTTAAATCCAATTATTCAATGAATATATTTTTGTTTTTCTCCTAGTCTTAAAGAGTCTCGCTTCAAGCCTAAATCATTTCCTCGATATTCCTTTGGCCAAATTCACAATCGTATATTTGTGTTTGTAGCCGTTGATTGAACTTTGGTCTAAGAAAAAATGATAACAAATGGAAAGAGTGAGATACAAGTCAATTAAAAAACATGATTAACACTAGAATTTGTGAGACATGGAGACTTGAATTATAAAAAGGATAAGAAAACTTGAATAGGGGAAAAAAGGTGGATTAAAACTATACAAAAGAAGTAGCATAACAGTGATATAGTATTTGGTGATGAGCAGATTCTTGGTGATATGTTTTTTAAGTTTGATAGGCATTTTATTACTTTTGGGAAGATTATTATAATCATTTTGAGTCCTTAAAAAAAGCATGGAAGTATAATATTTGAATATAGAGGTGGGCAACATGAGATTATCAGAAATCTTAGAAGAAGTTTTTGAAATTATCCTTTGCTGTAATACTATTCTTTTTTTTTTCCTACTTTGTGATTATTGATTTCCACATTCACACTCGAAATGCTAAGGCAAAAAGCAAAATTCAAGGATGAAAAATGAAAAAAAAAAAGAGACAAGGTTATAAACACAGGGAAAGACTCTAGATTTGATTAATGCTAAAATATTATAAAATGATTATAGCATTTCTTTTTCATTTTTTATGAGTGACATTTTTATTAAGAAAATTTAGTAGGGGAATGATGGGATTTAAAAAGCGAAAAAAGAACAAGGAGATCAAAATTCAGGATCTCTAATTCCTGGGAGTAACATGATAATATTATTTCTAAAAATCCAATATCAAATCCTATTGGTGTAATATAAAGGAATTTGGATGATTGAAGTGTTTAAAACATAAAATACTTCTTAATTATAATATCTTATTCATTAGTCGAATGTGGAATCTTATGTTTGTTGCCCCTTTCTTTTTTGCTTTGGATTTGGGTTTTTGGCGTTGAACTTTGAGTATGAATTGAGTAAGATTATAGCATGAGAAGGTTCATCATGTTCATTTAATTAAGGTCTTCCTGCATTTAAAATGGGAGCTTACATGACATAAAAAAAGATTAAAATGGTAATAATTTACAAAAGAGCATCATAGTGGGAACATTTTTCCTAAAAAAGGTCACTTCAGAACTAAATTCCGTGAATCCATGGTTTCATGTGGGTTTTCTTTTCATGGACGTGATTAACATCATGTCTCTTATCATTTCGATGAGGATTATTAACATCCAAGTCCTAGAGCCTGATTGCATTAGTACTATCCTTGGCCTTGGGTATAATATCACAAGTTCCTCCCTGTAAAGGTTGCAATGCGTTTTAAGAGAGTGAGAATTAAGTATATCACGGGAAAAAAAAAATTAATGGCAAAGTAACTTACCAGAACAACCAACAGATGGAGAGGATAATCCAACAAGCAAGTCCTTTGGAATCCATCAATTGGTAGGTTTTATATCCCTTGCAACTCCTGCTTTGAAGGATTAGGCAACAGCAGAAGCAAATGCCAAATATTACATATGGATGAAAAGTATGCTTGATCAGAAGGTTCTTTTTCAAATAGTCGATTAAAATATGACCCCTTGAAAGATAGTGTTTCTTATTGAGGTTGAAAAATGAACCAAATTACTTGATACTCAAATCAGATTTGGCTAAATAAAAGTTTGTTTGAACTTAGTTTGCCAACTAATCAAATCAAAATTTAAGAAGTATTATTATGTGTTAGATTAACTATCAAATTTGGCATTAACTTGGCTTGATTAACATAAAATTAGAATTTACAAGTAAAAAATTCAAGGTACTCAAGTTCGACTCGTGCTCGATTCTATAAAAAAACTCATTTGAGTTTGGCTTAATTAATAAACAAGTCAAGTTTGAAGACTTCCTCTTAAAAAAATTTTAAAAAAATCAAGTTTGAGTACAGTTTCAAGTTTATTAAATAATCTAACAAGTTTGAATACTAGAACATTGAATCTAGTAGATCTAGACAAAATCACTAAATTTATTTTAGACCATAACTGTAGATTGTTTACAAAAAAAGGACCAAAATGTAGACCTATAGCTGCAACATTGCTAGCTGCACTTAGCTATCGCCTTGTATAAATAGCCGTATAGCCCCCAAGAGTCTTTTCACCACCAAAGTTACATTTTGAGTCTGTTCATAGGCGAGGCATGGCTTCATCTATCACTCTGATCGCAGTCTTTTCAATTGCCCTGGTAAGGTTTCTCAACCATCAATACCGTACTTGAAGTAGTAGTTCATATGAGATAATTGCTACTGTATAGGAATACTGATGAAACCCGTGAATTAAAGCTACCTGAGAAAACACATTCTTCTTCCTTTTTGCACATTTATCTGCAGCTCTAACCATCGCCACTGAAGGAATGGAAGCTCTTCAGATGGCTCTGTAGTTCTATTCTCATAAAAGCTTGACTTCCAAACATTACCAATGCTGGTACCATACTTAAACGTCAATGTAACTTGTGTAATGGCATATGACACTATTTACCATTTTTTAGTTAGAGGATTCATCCGGGAAAGATTGAAAGTCAAATCAAGAACCTTAAAATCAACAAAGGAATATTCATGTTGCCAGTTGAGCTCGTATTTGGACATTAACTATCCTTCCCTACAAGGGGTCATCTTTTACGGTGCTACCATCAACGTACCTATATTGACGTTAGTTTCTTTTATGTTAATATTTGCACAAATGTGCAGTTTGCATGCATCACGGAAGCAAGGAAGAATCCTACGGACTTTTTGCAATCTGCTGTCATTAATGAGCATACTGAGGACAATCACCATGCAGAGTCGTCCCTTTCCAATCAGAAGAAGACAAGTAATGGTAACATATTGAAGGATTTCGAGTCGAAGTTTGAGTCGAAGCCCGGCATCTTTCTCTGGGGGTATCAAGGCAACGACAATCACCATGCAGAGTCATCCCTTTCCAATCAAAAGAAGACAAGTAATGGTAACATATTGAAGGATTTCGAGTCGAACTTTGAGTCGAAGCCCGGCATCTTTCTCTGGTCGTATCAAGGCAACGACAATCACCATGCAGAGTCGTCCCTTTCCAATCAGAAGAAGACAAGTAATGGTAACATATTGAAGGATTTCGAGTCGAAGTTTGAGTCGATGCCTGGCATCTTTCTCTGGGGGTATCAAGGCAACGACAATCACCATGCAGAGTCGTCCCTTTCCAATCAGAAGACAAGTAATGGTAACATATTGAAGGATTTCGAGTCGAAATTTGAGTCGAAACCCGGCATCTTTCTCTGGGGGTATCAAGGCAACGACGCTGAGTCTAAGTCTAAGGAGGAGAAACCACTCGTGAAAGATAATTAATGTCCAGGGAAGCCGCAACTTTACCTCTGAATGGACTACGGACATATATGTCTTCTAGCTGGTCTGATATGAATATGTGTGATATGTAATAAATGCAGTTCTTCTTTCAACCAAGCGTTCCGTATAATTAATTAAATGAAAGTCAGTAGCGTTGAGTGCATTTTCTGTTTCTTTGTTTGTTGTTTCTTTTTGCCATTTACCATAGACAGGAAGCGCACAAAAAATGAGCACTATTCAAGCATGACAAGAATCATAGAGTGAGCGAACCAACTATACCTTGATAATCTAAAAAGAGTTCTGCAAACTCGTACTCTTGTACGAAACCAGGACCATATATATATATATATAGATATATCGATTCAATTTTCTAATGATGTGTGTGGTACGAACGCACATTAGAAGTACAGAAAATTCTAGAGTAAACTTTCACAAAAGAAGGGAAAGAATGGAGAACTCTTGAAGCGTGATTGATCGCTATTCTTAAGAATTTAATTATCCATACTACACTAAGTATTTGCTGTAGAGATAAAGGTAATTTAAGATACAACAAGAGAAGAAGAAGTTGATAGCAATATCAAGTTTCTCAAACTAAGAAATGATCAAATAATTCTAGCTAGTTTTGACAATAAAAGGCTTGTGTTTTTTACAAGTAACCTGTTTTCGACTCGTCTCTAAGTATCCTTTGAAATGTGGCACTTAATCCCAATTATTTGACTTTAAACTTCATTCTGTGATGTGGATTCTATGTGTTAGTATATACAAGACAAATCTTAAACATTACTTGAAAATCATATTATATGTAACTGAATACCGCATAACTTGCAATTATCCACTTACGCTCTCAATATTATTGGGAAATTACATGGATTTTCGTTTCGGTAACTCTAATTATATAATCTCACGATCCATCTTAATTGAAGGGGCCATTATGAATTAGATGAACATGAAGTTGTATTTCGATTCTCAAGCTATTCCTTTCCTCTTTCTTCATTGTAAGGATTAGAGTCTCTTTTGGAGAAAAAAAAAACACTCTAATTATACAGGATTAAAGCAAGTAGCAATGGTCTATAAAAGGATAAAAAGTAAGCAGGCTGGGGCATATTTATTAAAACATGAAAATAATATGAAATTTTATAATACACATGATACGAATAATAAACTGTACGTAAATAATGCAAATATATTCGAAAAGTACAAAGCTGAAAATACAACTTCATTTACCATGTGCATAATAGCTGTGTGCACATTCTAGTGAAGATTTTTTTTATTTTTAGTGTAAGTGAGAAGTTTCGAGTTCCAAATCTTTTACTTACACTCTCTTTTCCCATATCATCTAATCCATCCCTTCCCACATTTTTATGAAGATGAGCACATAATGTGAGTTTTTATTTTTTGAGGTGAATAACTTGTTCACAAAAAAGTTTTCTCGATTTAGGTAAAGTTTAAACTTTACGTTGTCTAAACAACGCAAGTAGATGCCACTAGGACAGAAATCATTATGATGACTTCATCCAAGGTAACGAAAAAAAAAGGCGTACAATTGCACTTAAAATTTGTGAATTTATAGTACTATTTCATGGTTTATCGCCTCAAAGTTAACAACAAATAATGTTTTGAACCCCATTTAAACAACTTATGAGTGTGATTCAAATTTATTGCTCCATTATGTGTGTACAATGTATCAAAACAAAAGAGTAGCAAATTGTGTTTTATTGCACTTTTTGTTTAGCTAGCTTCATGCAAATTTACCTTCGTAGATGATAGGTAAAGAATTGGTTTGCCATTCAATGTATCCAAGAAATATGTGTTAGTACATAATGTTTATTTTAATGGATGTACTGGTGTAAAACAAAATTACAAATTATTAAGTTTTAAACTTTACAAGTACTTAAAGCACAATAATTTTTTATTAAATTAAAATTTTACCTTCTGTGATTTGGTAGTTTATCTTATAACCCCTCTATAGTTTAAAAATCTGTAATCAACCTCCTCATAATCTGGGTTAACATGTCATCGTTAATTTTTCTAAAGTTTAAGTCAAATTAATATATTGAAAAATTTATCCTTTCACTAATTCTTTGAGGTAGTTACAAAACTATTACAATTATTATACACCTTAAACTATGTATTTGTTTTCAAGTAAACACAAAAGATGCAGCAAACCATTTTTAGCCAAGTTAATAAAATTGCAAATGTAACAATATAAAGCACCCTATGAAAAGTTACTCTATATGATTAAGAAAATAATTTATATTTATTAGAATGGAAAAAAGTTGCCAGAAGAGGGAGAGACCATAAGAAAATAGTTTAGAGTGAACTGCATCAATCATGCCTTCCATCAGGGAAAAAAAAATGATAGATGTGCGTGTATATAGGTACATACACGCGCATTTATGTTTTTGCATGTACACGGACGTGAGGTTGTTCCTTTGAAAAGTAGCTTCTCCTGCAATAATCCAAATTCTAGCACAGTGGCAGAAATGGAAAAGTAGTATAGGCTGCACCGAAATGTCATAAAATACAAGCTTGAAATTCAGATAGAAATCGAAATACATAAAACGTCCAGAGCTTTTTTTTTTTTTTTTTTTTGAGGAGATAAAACGTTCAGAGCTGAAAGCAGAACCAGTCTTTGAGTCGTAGTGTTATTTAGATTCAAGTGACAGAGGGGGCACAGGATACAATACAGCAGCCAAATAGAGATGGAAGCTTGAGCTCTTGGACCATTTGGCCAGAATGGTAGAGCCCTAAATTGGAACCAATACAAAGCTTTCTGCCGGAAGAACATGGCAAACAGGGGAGGTCCCAGAAGGCAACGTGACCATGGTTCCAGTATCCATGTGACAAACAGCTTCGATTGTCAGCAAAATCCTGTACACGCCCGATTGTCAGCCTCTTGAGAATGGCAATAAGAGATTTAAGGATAAGCCATGGTACGACAGGATGTCATCTTCGGAGTTAAAATCATTTCAGGAACTTATAAGATTGTGTTGTTTTGCAATCTGTCTGGAGTTGATCTCGTGGGCTGTTGTGTCAAAAAGACTCCGATATTGGTCTCCGGACCCATGATTTTTCCTGCAAATTCACCCAATGACTCATAGGATGTGACAAAAGTATTCTCTCTCCGTTGATCGGCATCCTCTCACACTCTCGAAGTGTATTTTCCATCATCTGGGCTTTTCGAGGTCCTTGAGGAATCGAAAAGTGTTCAAGAATGTAAGGGAGTTGCTCTAGCTGTAGCAACTGACAAAATTATCCTTGGTTGCTATTCTCCCTACAGGGCTCAATGTATATGCATGTGACAACAGTATACCCTGTTAATGGAGTCTTCAATTTGGTGCTATATATAGCCCATTCTTAAACCAGGTTTTGTTTGATTGGTTTTTAAATTTGCCAGTGATCATACTGAGACCGGATTGCCCCTGACGAATTTGAATTATGGAGGCGAGTCCATTATTTGATCAAGAACCGCCAAGATTTACTATATGGCAAGCCAAGATTTCAATCTCATCGAGCTATTTTACATTCATTGTATTGCATGTACAAGAGCATTAGTTTCGTTATGTTAACGATCATATAGTATAGATGCACATGCATAAAAAAAAAGGTTATTTTAGTTTATGTACACGACTCAGGAAAAAATATACCAATATATAGTAATTCTTGGTATATATATTGATTGTTAGTTCATGTACATAACTCAGGAAAAAAATTTTAGTTCATGTACATAAATCTTGGTGTATGTGTATACCAATTTTTGTGAAAGTTAAATCAACCAAACACAACTGGACCTGCGCCAATCCCGAATTTTCACTTGCCCGTCCCCCTAATCCAAATTTGATGCACATGCCATAAATTAAAAGATAAAAAACTTAACATTGGAGAACTAAGTGCGGAAAAAGAATATATAATATAAAACTATTGTACAACATCAACATAGGGGTGGCAATTTCCGACACGACCTGAAAATACGATACGAACCTAACACGAAATTAATGGGTTTGGATTGAGGTTTCACGAGTTCGGGTTAGAATCAGATCGAACCTGATGAACCCGAAAAGAAAATGGGTCGAATTCGCGTCTACCCGTGGGTGTCCCGATAATCCGTTTACGAATTAAAAATAATTTAATAAACATAAAACTTATTCTATCTAACTAAACTAAGTTATTCTTTTTTTCCAAAGGCATTAATCACTTAATGCTAAATGAATTTATTTAACTTGTGTGAAGTTGAAATTATTATATTTGGACAAATAATGTATTATATTATTTTTTACTTTTATACTGTTTTAATTTATTTTATATTTGGTTTGAGATAAAACACTTTTACGGTGTTTTAATTTATTTTAGATTTGGTTTGGGATTATTTATTGAAATTTTTATTACTTGATTATGTAATTAATTTTCTGCGAAATTGATTTTATTAGAAATTACAGTGATAAATTAATAAATTAAAATTAAGTTTCGGGTCATTTCAGGTCGACCCGCCAACCTGAAATTTCGGGTTCGGGTCAGGTATCCTGACCCGTTTCAGGTTGGCGAGTCAGATTTGGGTCAGCAGATTTTCTGTTATACCCGGATCTCAACCCGATCCGCCAATCCGATTTGGACCCAATTGTCACCCCTACATCAATATATGACACAAGTCTATTGTACAACATTGTCAAATCAAGAAAATACTCACACCCAGAATACATAGATGTTCTATACAGTCCCTAAAACTTTTTTTTATAATAATTTGATACAGTCCACAGAACTCTAGTCTTTACCGTTACTATTTCAACTTCTAATTATATTTAGGGAATTAAGAAGGCCTTACTGTATAATAGGTCTGAAGAAAAGTCAAGACAAGAAGGAAAGCAGCGGCAAATAAAGCAATCGCAGTCCCGGGACTGTTAACATAAATGTAGAAGAGTTCGGCTAGCCATGTCTTTGCCTTGTTGTTATAGTGTGCCTGAATTTTCTCGTTCACATCATGACAAATGGTAACATTCCGCACCCTGTAAGTGTTTATGTCTTTATAAAATGTTAGGTTTGGTTTCAGAAAATTGACAAAAGGATTTTTGACAACCCCAAAAAAGACAAATAACAAAGCAAAAATAAATGAAACAGGAACACCGGAATTTACATGGTTCGATCAAATTGACCTATGTCCACGGGCGGAGGAGAAGCAATATTTTACTATGAAAAAGCAAGTACAAAAATGCCTTAGGCCCAAAAACATAAGAGGGTCCAAAATATTTTACTAAACAAAAGGTTTAATGACCCAAAGGCCTAAATAGTCCACTAAATCTCTGTTGGTTTGGTACACTTAATCCCATCACAAATCCACTATATTTATAGACAACTAAGAAAAATGCTCCTTTATATAAAAGGCGATGTGGAACATTACCACTTTAACAAATCTCCACCTTGATGTGTTTCCAACATCGATAATAGCAGAACTGCTCCACCTTCTCCGCATAACTCCCAATGGGCCTAAATCACCAGCAACGAATACCAACCAAATTCAAGCATTGTTTGAACTTGTAAATTGGAAGAGGTTTCGTGAACATGTCAGCAGGATTCTCCTTGGTACTGATTTTTTGAACAAGAACTTTTCCTTCAGTAATAGTATCTCGAATGAAATGAAATTTCACATCAATGTATTTCGTTCTTTCATGATACATCCGATCTTTAGTCAAATGAATGGCACTTTGACTATCACAGTAAATAATAGTAATACCTTGATGCAGACTAAGTTTGCCAAATAAATTCTTCAACCATAAGGCTTCTTTGATTACCTTGGTCATGGCCATATATTTTGCTTTCGTAGTAGATAAATCTACAATAGGTTGTAAATTTATCTTTCCAACTAACTGCACAACCGTCAATATAGAATATGTAACCTGAAAGTGATCTTCTCCTGTCAAGATCTCCAACATAGTCAAAATCTACAAAACCAACCAAAGTGTCATTGTTTCTCCCAAAGTCCAAACAATAGTTTGAAGTTCCTCGCAAGTATCTGAGAATCCACTTCACAGCCTGCCAATGTGCTTTTTCAGAACAAGACATATATCTGCTAACCACACTGAATGCATGTGCAATATCTGGACGAGTACAAGCCATTGCATACATAATGCTACCGACTGCACTGGAATAAGGAACTCGTGCCATATATTCTTTGGGTGGTATGACACGTGTCCCAAAGAAACAAAGAGATCTAATTTCCATGCCTCAGAAGACTCTGACAGTTACGAGTTTTCATTTTAGTTGGAGTCTTGAAAATCACACGTGGCGAGACAGTCTTGAGAATGGGAAGAAATATGGTGATTTTACCACTTGGTTGCCTCAATAATTAGGATTAGAACTCACAGAAGGGGATCCCGGATTGTAAATGGTGGTGAGAAGAAATCCTATAAAGAGAAATGGTGAATTGAGGCACCTTCTCACAAGTCAACTGGAGATTGGACTCGGGGTAACTACACATGGTCATTTGCCGATTGAATCAATTTGGTGTCAGGACTATATTGATTCGGGTATGTAGTTCGGTACCATATTATTTGGTAGTTGAAGGCAAATGATTGCTAAAAGAAATTTTCGCCAAGGTGGAGATTTGTTAAGAAATTGGTTTAATTTCTTTTAGACAGGTTTCTTATTTTGTGTGGAAGTAACTAGTTTTCTAATTGGTTTTAGTTACTTGAAGTAGTAACCAATGAATATTCTATTAGGATTAGAAGTTATTTTCAACTCTGTACAAGTCTAAGAATTAGAATTTGTTTCCAATTGTTATTTGGTTTTTAACCAAATAATATTATCTATAAATAGGTGGGTTGGCATACTACAAGGGACATGCACACAAGGGCACACAAGAGGCGACATGTAACCTTATACATGGGTGGTGAGAGATGGTTCTTAGAGATGGGAGATGGTATATAAGGGTTGGGTTTGGGTTCAAGTTGTATTCTTGTATAGGGTTTTCCTCTCCTCATAATAAAGAACGAGTTTCTCTCCGTGGACGTAGGCTCAATGGTGGAGTCGAATCACGTTAAATATTGTGTGTCATTTATCTTCCATACTTGTGGCTTATTTGTCATTAAATTGTTGTGCACTTGATATCTCAATAGTTGTTTATTCCGCGCTTAGATCCTAATAAGTGGTATCACATTTGATAGGGGGAAACATCTCGAGAGATTCCACCAAAGAGTCCAATACGTAAGTTAGGAACCCAACTCTGACCCAAAATCTTAAGCTATTAAGTTTTGGACCCTTACTTACATATTAACTGCTCTTTCTCCATCTCTCAGACCAATGTAGGACATAACCCTTTACTCATGAATCTAACAAATCTCCCCCTTCATGAGTAACTCCCACATTAAACCCATATTTACAAGCTCTTTTTCGAACCCACTTTAATACTCAATGCAAGCTCACCTTATCACATAAGATCACCTCTTCTTCCAAACATGGATCCACTCTTCTTCAACATCCAAATTGAATTTTTTTTGGGCTTCTGCCAACCCTTGGCTCCATCTCATACGAACCGGCCCCCTGCCAAACCCATGGCGCACCTGGTCCAATATTAGCCAAACTCCTTAGCATTTCGGTCCACCACCAAGAAGAGCATTTTTCACCAGTCCAACTCCAAGAAAAATCCAATTGTCCATGAGTAGCCCAATCTCATAACCTGAAACTCTGATACTAATTTGATAGGGGGAAACACTTGGAGAGAGTCCACCAAAGAACTCAATATGTAAGTTAGGAACTCAACTCTGATCCAAAAGTTTAAACTATTAGTTTTTGGACCCTTACTTACATATTAACTGCTCTTTCTCTATCTCTCGGACCAATGTGGGATGTAACCCTTTACTCATGAACATAACAAAATGAAGATTGTGGTCCCGAAAAAGATTGTCAATGAAGTCAAGGAGGCACCGGTGGTTATGGAAATTTTTTTTAAAAAAATTAAGTTGCGGTGGAAATCACCAATTATGAGTTACTGTATTGAGGGGATCAATGAAGATGATCAGGTTTAAGGAAAGAAATATTCAACATTGTAATTCTATGCTTCAACTTACTTTTTTCTTTAATAAAGAATATAATTTTTTTTGAAATTATAATTAAGCCCCTTAATTAACCTTTATTCCCTAAAAGTAAAGGTAGTATGGAAATTTCAAACTTTTCTCTATATCAATATAAACGGTTTTCATCCACCTTACCTATCAGTTTAAACCAATAAAGTCTTTTGGATATTTTTGAATGAAAAGGGGGTTCAATAACGTGCAAATCATAGGAAAGTTTGTGCATTTTACTCAAAAAGAATAAATTCCAGATTGACCCATCATATTGTCTATAAAAAAAAAAAGATTGATCCATATTGAATGCGGATCCATACGGAGGCCGTGGAATTGATGCAATGACTCATAGGTGTACCACTTGCTTTCTTGTGGAGAGAGGGGAGGGGAGGGAAGGAGGGAGAAAGAAGGGAAGTAAGGAGGAGAAGGAAGAAGGATGGAAGGGGGAGGAATGGTGGTGGCAGTGGAGAGAGGGAAGTGGTGGTGGTAGGTAGTTAATGGAAGAAGAAATGGCTAGTAGTTTCTTTTTTTATATATATTTTTTGTTAGGTGTATTTGAGATCGTGTGTATTTGTAGTGATTTTGGGACTATTTTTGGAGTTTGTTACTATAAATTCCAAATATAAAAACTAGTTTTCCGAAAAACTCATTTTAAAAACACGGGTCAAGATGAGACGTTACATTAGAAAATAAAGATGTAATTTTCAAGGGGTAAAATTGTAATTATAATATGTTAAAGTAGAATCAGTTCCTCGAGCACGCTTCATTGTATCCATATGTATGTATTATTTGCTTCTTGTCTTGTGAATACCTTCAAAAGAGGACTTGCAAGGGAAATAATACCTACCAACTGATGGATTCCAAAGCACTTGCTTCTTGTGTTCTCCTCCTTCATCTGTTGATTGTCCTGGTAAGTTACTTTGACAATTTATTGTTTTTTTGTGATTTATATTCTGTGGACTTAATTCTCGCTGTCTTACAACACTATACAACCTGTACAGGGAGCCTGTGATATCATGCCCAAGGCCAAGGATAGTGGTACTAATGCAATCAGGCTCCACGGCATGGATGCTAATAATCCTCATCGAAAAGATAAGACACATCATGTTGCTCACGTCCATGAAAAGAAGTCAATGCATGATCCTTCTCTTTCCTCATCCCACATGATGCATCAGATGGATCCAAGAACAACCGTGTTTTTCGTTTTAGATGATCTCAAGTTAGGCAAAACAATGAGTATCCTATTCCCTGACGGAGATCCTAGTCCTTTGTCCTCTCCTTTTCTCTGGCCTAGAGAACCAGCCGATGCTATCCCCTTTTCATTGGCAAAACTCCCACAGATTCTTCAACACTTTTCATTCCCTCAAGGATCTCGCAAGGCCCAAGTGATGGAACTTGTACTCCGAGCATGCGAGACTAAGCCTATGAAGGGAGAACCCAAGGCTTGTGCCACATCCTATGAGTCATTGGTAGATTTTGCACGAAAGATCTTGGGATTGAGTACCAATATTGAAGTTTTATCAACGCATCACCTTGCAAAATCTAATGCTGCTAGATTACAGAACTATACAATCACAGAAGCTCCTGAACGAATTTCAACTCCAAAGATGGTCGGCTGTCACACCATGCCATATCCTTTCATAGTTTTCTATTGCCACTATCAGCAGGGTGATAATCGTTTATACAGGACTGTTCTATCTGGAGAGAATGGTGATAGGGTTGAAGCTATTGCAATTTGTCACATGGATACCTCCCAATGGAGCCATGGTCACGTTTCCTTCCGAGTGCTTGGTATCGAACCGGGCACTGCCCCTGTTTGCCATTTCTTTCCAGCAGAGGACTTTGTATTGGTTCCATCTACTTCTTCAATCTAGTAATCTAGCACTCTTATCCAAGAGCTCAGCTCAAGAGATTTCTGTATTTTCGTTGTTCAGCTCAAATCACCTTGTCTTAATGTGTGATACTGGAACCTGTTTCATTCGTGTGCCCCATGTTTGATTTCTGTATTGAATAAACCTCCGACGAGTACTAGTGCTTCTTTGGACAATCAAAGTTTTATATGCTTCAATTTCTTGGTGCATCTCGAACACTCATGTTACTAGATTGCACCCTAAAGTTTTTTCTTTCTTCTGCTAATGTTTCCCCTAATGTAGAATTTCTTTTAGTTTCCCGGCGCGGAGGTTTATTGTTGGCATATTAAATTAAGTCTCAAAGATAAAAATTTCTATATTATTATTTAGCAATCTTTTAGTAAAGTTAAGATTTCAGTAATTCTATTTGAATCAAGTTATTATAGTTTTATTATATAGGAATTAGTATTTTATTTGAAAATTTCTTATGGTTGTCATATTTATTTACCAAATTAAGTAGTTTATAAATACGGAGTCTTATTATTGTATCAGTTGAAAAAAGTGAAATTTGAGAGTTTTGTTATTTTATGTGATTAATAATATATTATTGATATTTATTCCTCTTTCTTCCACACATACTTGTATGTGTGTAAATTGCCTCCTCATATATATATTAATTTTATCAAATATATCTCCTATATATTTTTGTTGAAATTTTTTGAGTTCTACATTTATTACGAGAGTGTGAATTGAAACTTACTTTTTTGGGGGATGGGGGAGGGGGTGGGGGGGGGAACTGATTTTCAGGATCGGGGATTAGAATGTCGCGCTAAATTGTTGACGAAGTGCTTATCTCTTCCTAATTCGTAACTTCTGGTAAGTAAGTCCATTTTCCCAACAAAAAAAAGAGCTAAGGTAATAACACTCATTGGTCACGCTTAATTGGTACGTCGATGAAAGCATGTATCACGTACATTAGAATGTTACACCATAACTAGTTAAGGTAATAACACTCATTTAATTGGTAACTTCATTTGTAAGAGCAGTTAGGAATTTCATGACCTTAAAAGCTTTCTATTGTTATTTTTACTACTTTTATATCATGTTAGTAGTATAATTTACTTGTTTTATTTGTGATAGTCTAAATAATAGAAAAGTTTGAAAATCACTGGTAATTGACAATCTTTCTTATGCGATCAATATTTAATATTCCTTATACGCGATAAGTCTATTTTTGGGATTATTTTTATTTTAAACTATTATTTATTTTGACTTAAATTATATTGCGTTTGAAAAAAGAACCTTTTGAATAAAATTATAAAAATGAAAATATAAGAGCATGTAGAATTAGTATGCGAGAAATTATTATAGCCAAGACTAATCTAATAAATCATGAAAATAATTGATGAATTAACATGTGAGAGATAGAGAAGAATGTGAGTAAGTGAGTAGGAACAAACTTCACTTAGAGAGAGAGGAAAAGTAATTAGTGCTTAATGGATGTAAAAATATCAAGAAAAATGTATGAAGTTAAGTGATTAAGGGTAAAAATATTAGAGGGGTAGCTAAATCCCCTAATTTAAGAAGAATGATTAAATTGGTAAGATTTCATCGTGTTCAATTTGCTGTGATTTGTGAACCAAAATTAGATGTGTCTAAAGTTGAGTCCATCCGTCTAAGGTTATCATTTGATCATGCCTTTGTTAATCTTTCTGGTGATATTTGGGTTTTTTATAGAAGCCCTTTTGCATGTTCCATTGTGGGTAATTCGGATCAACACATTTCAATACATGTTCAGTCTTCATTCTTATCTAGTCCAATTATCATGTCGTTTGTCCATGCTAAGTGTTCAGTCGAGGAGCGTCGAGATTTATGGTGCAATTTATTAAATGATAAACCAATCTCTCTTCCTTGGTGTATTGGGGGTGACTTTAATGTCATCTTAGCTGCTCATGAAAAAAGTGGTGGTCGTCCATTCACAATATCGGAGGGGGTGGATTTCATGTCTTTCATGGAGGAGGCTGGGGTTTTTGATATAGGCTTTTCTGGAGCTAGTTTCACCTGGTCTAATAATCGGAGAGGTAGAGCCAGAGTTTCAAAGAGGTTGGATAGGTTTCTAATTAATGGGTCGTGCTTGGAAATTTCAGATGTAATTTCTGTGATTCACTTGGCAAGACATCCTTCAGATCATGCACCGTTGAAGATTTCTTTTGCGGATCAATCAGACAATAAGCCGCGGCCTTTCCGTTTCTTGAATATATGGACTACCAAACCCGAACTCTTGGAGGTTATTCGACAAGCTTGGAATCAAGATGTGGTTGGTTCTCCATTACGTGTACTATGCTCCAAATTATTGGCAACGAGGAGGGCTATTCAAGTATGGAATAAACAACATTTTGGAAATATATTTGATGCTGTGCGATCTGCGGAATTGGCAGTCCAACGGGCAGAACAAGTTGTGGATCAAAATGCCTCCGAGGAATTTCATGTTCAGCTTAGCAAGGCTCAGGCGGAATTACGTCATGCACTATCAATTGAAGAACAATTCTGGAGCCAAAAGGCCAGAATAAAATGGCTTGCAAAGGGAGATCGTAATTCAAGGTATTTTCATGCGGTTGTTAAGCAGAGACGAGCTCAAGGAAGGATACACCGTATCAAAAATTCCAATGGTATTTGGGTGGAGACGAATGCTGAAATAGTATCTGAAGCAATAACATACTTCTCAGATATTTTCACAACGCCCACTTTACAGTCTTCTACTGATTTGCTGCATTTAATTCCGCCTATGATCTCGGAAAACGACAATGACAAATTGGAGAAATTACCCTCGATTGAGGAGGTCTATCGAGTTGTGAGATCAATGGATGGAGATAGTGCTGCGGGCCCAGATGGATTCTCTGGCAAATTCTTTACATTTGCATGGGAAGTTGTCGCCCAAGATGTTCATAATGCTATAATCAGCTTTTTCTGTGGGGCAGAGTTACCTCGCTTCATCACTTCTACCTCTATTGTGTTAATTCCCAAGACGGCAAATCCTCAGGATTTCTCTCAATTTAGGCCAATCAGTCTTTGTAATTTCTTCAACAAGCTAATATCCCGGATTTTAGCAGATAGAGTGGCTTCTATATTGCCAAAAATTATTTCTCCCCAGCAAACAGGATTTGTGAAGGGACGTAATATAACAGACAATTTTCTTTTAGCTCAAGAGATAGTATCGGGCATTGGAAAAAAGAATAGAGCTGGAAATGTGGCAATGAAGCTAGACATGTCTAAGGCATATGACCGGGTGGCATGGGATCATATTATTGGTGTTCTACGAAGATTTGGTTTTGGGGAAATATTCATTGATCTTGTATGGCGATTGATTTCTAATGTTTGGTTTTCGGTCATTATAAATGGGTCATCCCATGGTTTCTTTAAATCTTCAAAAGGACTACGTCAGGGTGACCCTTTATCGCCTGCATTATTCATTATAGGAGCTGAGGTTTTGTCTAGAGGTTTGAATAATCTTGCCTTGCACTCGGGATTTGTGGGCTTCAGACTTCCACATGCATGCCCTTCTATAACACATTTGGCATTTGCGGACGATGTCCTCATATTTGCAAATGGATCTTCACATTCTTTAAAGGCCATCATGCAGGTGCTACAGATGTATCAAAGGTGTTCGGGACAGTTGATAAATGTACAAAAAAGTTGTTACTTGGTTCATCCATCCTTGTCACTTGCTAGAAGAAGGGTGATTGAACGTATCACAAGTTTTACCTGCCATTCATTTCCGATACGTTATTTAGGATTCCCTCTCTACTACGGAAGGTGTAAAACATCATATTTTGGGGAAGTATGTCAGTCTATCCTGGGGAGGATTATGACATGGAAATCAAGGTTGCTTTCATTTGGAGGTAAGATAGTTCTAATCAAACATGTATTAGCATCAATGCCATTGCATCTGCTCTCAGCATCGATTATCCCAGCTAAAGTTTTTAGAACTATAGAAAATGCTTTGTCGACCTTCCTTTGGAGGTCATCATCCGACATGTCAAAATATCACTGGATACGGTGGTCTCGGATGTGTTATCCAGTTGAGGAGGGAGGAGTCGGCTTTAGAAGACTTCAGGACGTCTACAGAGCATTTTCATTCAAGCTTTGGTGGAATTTCAGAAAGGGGATGTCGTTATGGTCTCAATTTATGAAAGCAAAGTACTGTAGACAAAAACATCCCTGTCAGGTAGAAATCAAAGCAACGGACTCGGCACTCTGGAAAAGGATGGTGAATGTGAGTCGACAAGTGGAACTTTCTATGCTATGGGTGGTCAAAGATGGAGCTTGTCATTTTTGGTACGACAATTGGTTGGGTAATGGTGCATTATTCCTCCAAGCGACGGTTATCCCAAACTTATCATTTAGTAACTTTATCAGTAATGGACATTGGGATACGAGTCGGTTATGTCAGTCACTGCCAAGTCAAATGGTGACCTCCATTTTAAACCACCCAGTCCCCGAAGAGGGGGGTGAAGCGGAAGTCATATGGATGCCTACTTCTTCCGGAAATTTCTCTCTAGCTTCAGCCTTTCGGGATATTAGGCAAGCCCGTAACACGTCAATGGTGTTTGATAGAATTTGGCATCCTTGTCTTCCTTTGAAAGTTTCTTTCTTCATGTTAAGACTTTTGCTGGGGAGACTGCCAATACCCGACAGTTTACGTAACATTGGTTTCCATCTTCCATCAAAGTGTTTTTGTTGTCCATTGCCATCTGAGGAATCAATTGAACATTTATTTTCAAATGGCAATATAGCATCAACAATTTGGAATTATTTTGGAGCTGCATGTGGATTCGATTTGTCAGCGTCATCTTTGAGACTCCGCATAGTGGGTTGGTGGTTGAAATCATACGATTCTGAGATACGTCGGTTTATTGGACGGGTTCTTCCCTGTCTTGTGTGTTGGCATATCTGGAAGGCAAGAAATAAAGCAATGTTTGACGATGTTCAGATGAGGTCGATTGCCATTTGTCATGCCATTTTCTCCGAAATCCAATCCATGGTGGGAATTTATTTAAAAAAACCTCTCCGAGTACCATCTTTTTATCATTTGTATGACTGGCCTAATTCATCGGAGGTTGGGTTTACATATAAACTTGTACGATGGGAAACAAAGGAATCTGGTCGGCTCACACTTAATACGGATGGATGTTCTAAAGGTAATCCAGGAGTGGGTGCAGGCGGTGGAGTTCTTCGGGAGTCAAATGGTCTACCTTTGATTGGTTTCTCGGCATATTTTGGGGAAACGACATGTCTCCTTGCAGAAGCTCGTGCCCTCCTTATTGGTCTCCAAATCAGTGCACATAGGGGTTTTTTGAATCTCAATGTGCAATCTGATTCGCTGTTATTAATTGGAATTCTCCAGCATCGCATTCATTGTCCTTGGTACATTAGACGGGTTATTAGGCAGATTTGGCAGATCATGGAAGATCCAGATCGATTTTCCCACTGTTACAGAGAAGCAAACACAGTGGCTGATGTGCTGTCCAACGAGGGCGTATCTCATCCACAGCAGCAACTCAGGATATATGAGACATTTAATACATTTCCACCTATGGCTCGTGGAGCAATTCGTCTGGATAAGCTAGGAATGCCTTCAATTAGGAAAATTAGGCTTGTGTAATAGTTTGATTTCTTATCTAATTAATAAAAGAACTACTTTAAAAAAAAAAAAAAAAAAAAAAGATTAAGGGTAACCTTGGTATTTGATAAACATTTGCCCTGAAAATATCGCTAGCCCCGCTCGATTTTTCTGTTGAATCGATTAGGAAGAGATTTTATTTCCTTTTTTAATTTGGATACTATTAGTTTAGGAACCATATATTTAGTTTCCCTTTTTTAATTAGTTTTGGTATTTATTAGTATTCTATTAAAAAGAGGATTCTTATCCTTTGTGTAATGGGGAATTACGTGAGTACTAGTACGAAGGATTGGTGGTGTGTTTCTGGGGATACGGCCGTGAAGAAACGAAAACAGCCAAAAAGAACGACGCACTAATATTTGGCTATTCTTTTGTTCGTTAGTTAGAAAAATTAATTTTCCCTTTATTACTTATCTTCTTTTTCTCTTCAACTACAAGCCCTAGTCGTAATTTTGGCTGCAGATCAACCATGACAAGTGGATAAATTCCTGCTCTGGGCAAAGAATAATCAAAGTTCTGATTTATTGAATACTATGGGATCTAATTTGATTTTATTTGCTTTATTCAGTTATAAATTTTTATATTTTCCCAATTCATTCATGAGAATGATTATTTTATACAATTAAATAACTGATCACTATTTACTAGTTAGAATAATCTACTACCATCTAAAACATCAAATTCGTAATTTTTTGGTAGTTTTAGTATTTGTGGTGAGTGAGATAATTTAATTATAATAGAAACTTTTGAATTTATGTCATGCAAATATACAATCTATGTAAATGAACCAAACTTTTATGTTTGTTAGATAAAATTGGTAGCTTTTCTAATAACTTATGGTAGCTTTTCTAATAATATGTTTGTTAGATAGAACTGGTAGCTTTTCCCACAATATCCTGATTAATTTATTGACATTTTATAAAAAAAAAAAATCACTCAGTTTCTGAGAATATGATCCTACTTGGCACTACATTTGAGTTTGTATTTTTGGAATAGGAATTTCTTTTTTTTTTTTTTTGGTTTGACACCCACCATAAATCTTCAAGCATTTAGAGTTTCTGGAAAGCACTTGGGGAAAAACAAAAATAAAGCCCCCGTGAGTGTTTTTTTTTTTTTTTGTTAGCAATGATACATTGTATAACCTACTCTATTCTAATCTAGGGGAGGGAGAGACTAAGGAGGCTTGTGTGTTGGGGGGAGCCTGAAGGGTGAGTAATGCAGGATAATGGTTTCTGCATATGGATTCATGCATTTTTCTTCTGATCAGAGGCCGCAGAGGGAAATCTTATCCTCATCTCACCGGATCGACACCTATTTAAATCTTATCCTCATGTCACACGATAATGGTACCATATCTAAGATATAAAAGGGAGAGTTGGGTTTTGAATAGTACCATTTTGTCAATCGGTTATGCCGTTATTTTTGTGACTTTGAGGGGCGTTTTTGTCTTTTGCGAAGAAACATAAAAATCATTACGTGACAAAAGATGATGAGTAAAGTAAGGAAGGATAGTAAAAGAGAGGTTCAAACAAATCACTGAGGGAAGCGGCCCAACAGTTTTGCTGTGTCATAGCTAGGGGTGTTTCGCGAATCGAGCCGCTCGCGAGCCGATCGCGAGCGGCTCGAATACTAGCTCGACTCGAGCTCGTCAATATCGAGCTCGACTCGAGCTCGAGCTAATTAAGTCGATCTCGAGCTCGAGCTCGAGCTCAAAAACATTAAGCTCGTTGGCTCGCGAGCGGCTCGCGAGCTCAATTATATATATATATGTTTTTTTATTTTTTATTTTAATAGTAAAATTACATATATATCCCTAATATTTTATTATTTGTTAAAAAAATTATTGTTTTATTCAATTTTTTTAAAAATTTATTTTTTATTTTTTAAAAATAAAATAATAATTATTATTTTTTTATTTTTTAAGCTCGAGCTCGACTCGAATTTGATTCGAGCTCGAGCTCGAGCTTGATATTTCGAGCTCGAGTTCGAGCTTCACAAAATTAACTCGAGCTCGGCTCGATTAGCCAAAGCTCGACTCGAGCTCGGCTCGTTTGCACCCCTAGTCATAGCCCAACTATTGATGCATGCATTCATTAGCAAACATAGTTTACGAATTAGAAGGCTAACACATGTTAAGAATCTTCACAAACTATCCTTGAAGATTATGCAAGTGTCAATCTGATCTTAAAGTATTTGATTAAGAAAAATCACACCTCAAGAGTCATTAAAAGTCTGAACACACCAATAAGCCATAGTTGGGCATTAAGAGTAGATTTCAAGCATCTTCTGGCGTCAATATGCTGTTGTGCGAATGCAAGTTGAGGCAACTTCCCATTTCCTCGACCCAAGTTATGATTTTCCCTTTCCATATGTTATCAGGAAAACTCTCCATTAAGCTAATGGCAAGGTTAACACCATAAATGTTACTTGGAGAACAGGAAGAAATTTTGCTACAATTGTTGTCAATGAAATAGGAAATTTTATGTGGATGTGGCAACCAGCCTATTAATCTGAAAAGTTGATAGGGAGATTGGATGTTTCCGGAACCAGGTCATTTGCTTTACAATATTTTCCCTCCTGAGTCCTGATAAGAAAATTGTGCTTTGACGCCACACCATCTCGTCTAACCAACGCCCAGCGTCATTTGAAATATGTGCCTTAGGGCCAGTTCCCAGGACAGCAGTTGTAAACAAAAAGTTTACCCAATTTCACTGAACTAGCAGTAAAATAAAACATGAAATCTTGTGTAGGATTTGGTTGCCGCATAAAGGATTCCTTTTCATTTTTCTTCTTAAACTTATTCTACTTCCCATGTGCTGTGTTGGATTTAACATATTTCAATTGGACGTTGAATATCAAGAGCTTGAGCTCATACGGATTTCCAGGGTACATCAATGGTGATATTACTGGAAACAACCTGAGTTACGTGTTAGGAACCAAGAGGGGCTTTTTGTTTCAACAAGAACAACAACAAAGCGGAAATATGTTACCTCTTATGCGACCACAATGTGATAGATCCACTACCTAGAATAACAAGCAGAAAATGAAATTGTTTAGAAATTAACCTATGTAAAATAGGACCAACTCAAATGAGTAAAATTTAACTAGAGCTGCTTATGGAATTAGGAACACCATCTCCCAATAAAAGAAAGGTATACTAAAGCTCATCTTTGCTAGCGCAGCAGTAGATAAACATGAAGACTCTTATGTTGACAGGTAAATACAGAGGAACCGATATATATATATATTAAAAAAAACAGTTAAAAATCTGAACCGCAATTTTAGATACTCACAACGGCGCCCTTTTCAGCTGCATCCAGTGCCACATCATCACTATGAAACGCCTCAATACTAATTCTATCATCCGCATTTGTCACGGTGTCCTGGCTAAACTGCCAAAATTAATAAATTCTTTATTTTTTAAAAAAAAATCGAAATTATAATTACAAGCAAGGAAGCAGCAGTTAGTGATTAGGAACCGAACTTGACAGCTGCTATAGTTTTGGTGCATTTATCGGACATGTTGACTGAATTTGTAATTGGTTGTGTAAAAAGTGAAACCTATGAAAGTTGATTTTTTTGTAGTTAATTATTTGCTTTTGAAGTGTTTTGGAAATGTAAAATTACCTAGGAAATAATTGATAAATTGTTGTTGGCTTTAGTGACTTTAAAAATGGCTTTTATTACTGTGACATGAAATAAAATTGTTAAATGTTCTGTAAATGCACAATTATTGAGGAAATAATTAATAAATTATTGTTGGCTTGACATGAGATAAAATTGTTAAGTGTTCTGTAAATGCACAATTATTGAGGAAGCAATTAATAAACTATTGTTGGCTTTAGTAACTTTAAAAAATGGGTTTTATTGCTGTGACATGTGGTGATTAATTTTTAACAATGTCAAGTTCTATAGTTCAAGTGTTTAATGACTTTCGGAATCCCCTATTTTTTGTATCAACAATGATTAATACTCTTTGGGAATGATTCACTTTATAATTTTCTAATTATCCTGATCCAAATGCAAAATAACCTTATATAATTTTCTAATTTATCCTTATGCATTCTATATAAGCGCGCTCATGCATTCTATATATTATTATTTTCATGCATTCTATATATTTCATAACAGTTAATTTTTAACAAAAATTATAATTTCCTAATGATCCGCATGAATTAAATAATAACAGAGATATATACTAATAAATTCATACAATAAAAAATAATTAACACGAGAAATATTAGCCCCCTGCTCATTGCGCAAGCCGTCTCACTAGTTTAATTGAAACTCATAAGTCAGAACTTACGGATTTCTGGGGTTGCACAATCTTCGAGTAAAGTAATCCAGCAGAGCACCGCAGATCTTCACGCTAGATTGCATTCTTAATTAGTAAAGTTGATTGACAGGACCATTCTTGTCCTTTAACGGAATTCTGGGACCGGTCCGTACTGAACTGAATTATTGTACTGCCACAGAATGCGTTAGTGTGTCATTGTCAGTGGAGTTCCAGCATTAAAGAAGTACTGTAGTGATGGTTGAATTAATTAATGAGGATGTTGCTGCGGTATGTTTAGATGTCAAAACAGAGGTGTGGAAAGTTAAAGGAAAAGACATTCAAGCATTTGTGGCCACAAACGGTAGGGGAAGTGCGTTGGCTGGGCACGTGGAAAGGGTTTTTGTGACGTGCAACCGGAAGAGCTATTGGGCGCTGAAGGGGACTCCAACCGTGAATGTGAAATTTGGAGGGAGCGAAATTAAGCAACTGGCAAAGTGAGGGTTTGTACGCGAAAGTACGGCAGGGAAAAAAGGCGCGAAGCTTACTGGATAAGCTAAACAGTGTAGGCATATTAGAAAGGAAGAAGCGCCAAAACCGGAGCAGGAGGAATAGCAGAAGATAGGGATTTGTTATGGAGCTGGCGGCCGAAATAGATGCTTCGGATATGTAGTGGGATAGTGAAGGAGAAAGCGAAAATGTAGTATCGCTGATGCATGAGAGTGGAACACCTTCGAATTATAAAAGTTGCAGCAGTGAAAGCAAGGCCATTCGTCGGATGGCGGAAACAATGGTAAGCCACTCAACTCATTCCGTGAAGAATATGGTGGATTGGCTCTCGGATGAGCAGCGGCAGGCTGTCAGAGAGTTTGGATTCGGGTCAATTTTGAATGTGAAGGGAGTAGAGGTTGACGAAGAGATGTTGAACTGGCTGGTGGATAACTTTGATGTAGATCAGAGGACACTGAACGTTCATGGGTACTGTCTACAGGTGACAGTCGAGGATGTGGAATGTGTACTTGGCTTGAGCAGCCGTGGGAAAGATATTGAAAGCGAAAAGCGAACTCAAGAGATGGATACAGAGTTGGAAAGAGAATTGAATATCAGAATAAATAGCGGTAAAATTGTAATGGAGGAATTGAGGCACAGTATATGTAGTTTGCATAACGAAGGCTTAGAATTCAAAGTGAAGTTCGTACTGTTTGTTATTGGTAGGTTGTTAGCACCAAGTTTGGATGACACAGTGAGCCGGGATCTGGTGGTTGTAGTGGCTACAGAAGAGAATATGGAAAATTTGAACTGGTCGAAATTCATACTAGATAATTTGGTGAAGAGCATCCGTGATAGAGACGGCAACGGAATAGCGGGATGTGCACTTTTCTTGATGGTATAAGAAAGACGTACCATTTTGTATTAGAGATAGGAATTGCTGGAACAATGAAATTAAACTTTGATATAAAGGACCTGTAAATGATGGTAGGCATTTTTGTCCGTGCAGATTTACTATCTAGAACGATTCTATATCGAGGGTGAGGACGAGTTTCGCAAGTTCCAGCCGAGAGGGTCGAGACTAAGATTTTGGGGAAGGTACGAGATTAATGAAAGCGTGCGAATATTGAGGAGGAATCACATATTTGAGGGGGAACAGGTAATTTAAAATCCTTTCGTGTGAATTGTTGTTGAAATTGCAATCTGCATTTTGTGACGTTACTAGTAGTACAAAATCGAAGGCTTGTAGTGACAGGGCAATGTGCAGTTTTACAATAACATAAGCTGTAGAGAAGACATTGATAGAAGACTGATTGAAATTGAATGTGGTAATAAAGATGTGAAGGATAGTATTGGTAGAATGGAAGCAATGATTGAATGTCGTTTTGAAAGGCTGAGGAGCATGTATGAAAGTGGAAGGGTGTGCAAAACAAACCGGGCACTTGGTGTGGAGGGTGGGCAGAAGGACGATTGGCGTGGTAATGTTAAAAGAGAGAGTGAGTTACATAAAATTAGTCCTACAACGCCAGATGTTAGGTCCAAAACTAGGAGTGAAAATGATAGAGTAACTACGAATAGTACTGTAATGGGTGAAAAGAGTGCATTGAATATTACAAAGTGGAGGAGTAGAAAGAGACTAAGGATGGACAATACGGAGAAACCTGTGTAGGAAGACAAACAAAACAGAAGGCAAGGTAAAGGAATAAAAGTATGCATCGGTTTGTGCCAAGGTATTTCGTAGCATTAGAAAAGTAAAGTATAAATTGTAGTTTTATGTACAGATGGATAGCAGTGGGATGAATGAGTGTCAAACAAAGATGGTTGCTTTATTGGCAAAGGTGAGTATTCCAACGTTCCAGAATTACTAAAGTATGGGAAAATATAGACAATGAAAGATGACATATTTTTGAGGTAGCAGGAAACGAGGCTGGCATCTATCGGCGAAAAATTGAGTGAGGGACGAGCAAAAATACTGAAGTTCTTGTTTGACACTCAGCTGTCGCAAGGGTATGTACTGGATCATGGATTTGTTAAATCAACAGTTCTATTTTGTTTTATCCTTTATTTGAAATTGCAATGGCAAAGGGGACAGAAAAGTATTTGTAATTATAAGGTTGACTAAATATGTAGTATGATTATCCCCATAGGGGAGAGGGCATAGGAACGAAAATCTTGGAAGCAGTTAAAATTGGTTTACAAGTGAGCATAAAACTTATAATCTGTGTGCTGTCAATCATGCCTGCTTATATAAAAAGCAAGGGTAGGTAACATGCTTGCATATAGAATAAAAGGTGAGTATTCTAGAAGTTTGAGAATGGAACTACAATGATAACTCAATGACCCTTATGGTGAGTACATAACCGCCTTAGGCTAACTCAATGACCCTAAGGACCGATTGAGTCATTGAAACCGTGATTGCTGGTTGTATTAGTGAGGAAGAGCGAACCTACTCTAGCCGTTTTAACTCGAGTCATTGAAAATGATGATATCAAGTTTGTAGATTATGAAACCGTAATACACATAGGAAAAGATTAATGTACCCTGTTGTAATGACAGGGAAGTACTGGTGTCAATTAAGGGGCAGACAGCAAGTCGGGATGCAATGGGGTCCTTGCTTCCTGAAAAACCCATGGCATGTGATATGAGTAAATCGAGGGATTGAAATTGGGTGGTGTTATGTGGAGTGTTTCATGGAGGACGAAGTGATGTGACTTGAGTTTGGTGCAGATAATAAATTGGTATTGTGCGATGAAAACAGCAAGGCAGCAAAGGCGTGTTGTAGATCAGTCAATTCGATGGTGGTTCATGCCAACTTGGTTTCAGGTACAAGTGTTCCGCCAAAGTTGGGGGGTGTGAGTACGTACATTCATATTAAAATGTCATATTTTACTTGATGAGAATATAGAGACCAAGGCCCATTCCATTCAAGCACATGGGGAATTGGAAGATTCAAGTAAAGACTAGTTCGCGGAGTACTAGCTTGCTAATTAGGGTTTTAGTTTCCATTATTAGTTGTTTGTTAGCATTAATAATTTCGGTCAATTTTCACTTCACTTTGGCCGAATTTAGAGTCTTAATTTTAGTCAATTAGTTGTTAGACATTTTCGCCCTTAATGAAGGGCAAGGTCGTCCATTGGACATTCTAGGGTTTGAGTCCTGTAAGGCTATATATAGCCTAGGTTTTCATTCATTAGAGGACAATTCAGATTTTATAAAATATATGTGAGTTATTTCACTCTCTCTTGCCTCAAGAGAATTTCCTTTGAATACTTGAGAATCAATCTCAAGTTGTTCAACGAACTTATCAATCAAGTAGTCTCCTTGATTGTGGCGTTCTTCTATCTATACTTTTGGTTCACTAAAGTGGCTAGTCGTGGGTTAAGGAATCTCCTTAGTTCGTGGCTCGTGATTCTAGAAGGGTCAAAGTTCCGCAAAACATCCCAACTTGGTGTTCGTCTAGATCCGTCTCACGTCAGTTGGTATCAGAATATAGAGACCAAGGCCCATTCCATTCAAGCACATGGGGAATTGGAAGATTCAAGTAAAGACTAGTTCGCGGAGTACTAGCTTGCTAATTAGGGTTTTAGTTTCCATTATTAGTTGTTTGTTAGCATTAATAATTTCGGTCAATTTTCACTTCACTTTGGCCGAATTTAGAGTCTTAATTTTAGTCAATTAGTTGTTAGACATTTTCGCCCTTAATGAAGGGCAAGGTCGTCCATTGGACATTCTAGGGTTTGAGTCCTGTAAGGCTATATATAGCCTAGGTTTTCATTCATTAGAGGACAATTCAGATTTTATAAAATATATGTGAGTTATTTCACTCTCTCTTGCCTCAAGAGAATTTCCTTTGAATACTTGAGAATCAATCTCAAGTTGTTCAACGAACTTATCAATCAAGTAGTCTCCTTGATTGTGGCGTTCTTCTATCTATACTTTTGGTTCACTAAAGTGGCTAGTCGTGGGTTAAGGAATCTCCTTAGTTCGTGGCTCGTGATTCTAGAAGGGTCAAAGTTCCGCAAAACATCCCAACTTGGTGTTCGTCTAGATCCGTCTCACATCAGTTGGTATTCAGAGCTAGTCGACGACATCAAGTATATCCCGTTGAGTTTGTTCGTAAGCTTCCTAGTCAATTTTATTTTGCAAATCTGGTCGTGTCTCTCTTTGTGTCAAGTCCGATTGTTTATTACACTGTAGCATCGTACTGTTCATCGCTACTGTAAGATACTGTTCACCGCGCCGCACTGTAGCGATACTGTTCATCGCTACTGTAGCGACACTGTTCATCCCGAAAAAAAAAACTTTTGTTCATAACTTGTGTTTCTTTCTTATTTTGGTGTCTTGTTATATTGTTCTTGAAGTTTTGTGTTGGTTTAGAGTAAAAAAAAAAAATCCAGCCGCTAGGGTTTCCTTGGGCGCAAGTTTCTTGCCAAATCTGTCCAAACTTTAGTTTATTCCACCAAGTTGTTTTAATTAATTTCCTAAACTGATTTTGTGGTTGAACTTGTTTGGGGTTGGAATCTTGGAGAGGGACTACCATAATCTAGGGTTTCTTGAAACTAATCTTGAAGTCTTGAAACTTTGATACATGTCTTGATAATTATTGGAGGATTGAAGGAGAACATTGGATTGACATTAAATTCTGGAATTCTACCCAAAAAAAAACAGCCGAGTAATTGTGTGTTCTTAGAGTCAAAAAAAAAAAAACAAACAGAAAAAGGAAAAGAGAAAAGGCATTCGGGTAGCAAACAACAAAGAAGGAAGCCGCACTTTTATTTGCCAAATTCTGTCTTGTTGCACTTGTTCCAACAAACCAGAAAATTACATCAAGAAAAGACTACTCAAAAGTTTTGACCAACCTCCTCTTGAAAATCTTGCACACCTTGAGCCTTGATCACTTGTATCACCCGTTGAGTTTTTTGAGGATCTTGACCATCTTGATTCTTGAAGATTTGCACCTTCCTACGTATAAACAGTTTCTTGTACGTCCTTGCATCCATACGGGGCTTTCTTGGCTTAGGAGTAAACCTCTTGGGAGTTTCTTGAGCAGGCCGCTTGGGGTATTCTTGGGTGACGTTGCTTGTGTCATCTTGTGAAGCCATTGTTTAGCACCAAGCGTCAAAACTGTCCTTGTGTGGAGCAAAGAGGGGAGGGCCGAATTGTTGTTCTTGAGGGAGAGTAAGGGACGAAAATTTTGAGGGGATTTAAGAAGAGGCAATTCTGGAAAATTTTGGGGTTAGGAAGCTACCAAATCTGGAAAAATTTTTAGGAAATTCCAGCCGACTTTGAGGGGAATTTAAAAAGACAAGAAATCTGGAATTTTTTTTGTGGAAGCTATTCTGATTTGATAAGGTAACAAATCTAGAAATTTTCAGCGGTTAGGAAGCTACCAAATTCTGTTTTACAGCCGACTTTGGAAGGTTTAAAAGGAGCAGAAATCTGGGAATTTTTTTAGCTACCAAATTCTGATTTGTTATAGCCGACTTTAGGAAGGTTTTTGGAGAGGAAATCTGGAAAAATTTTGGTAATAATTCTGTTTGGTTAGCCGACTTTAAGGAAATTTCCAAATAAGTCCAACACCTAACTTGTTTCCAAAAATCAATTGGGCAATTAAGTAAAGCACTTGGGAACTCCATCATCGTACTTGGACTTTCTTTTTCTTTGTACATCAATTTTTTCCTCTTCCATTCCTTATTCATTACTTGAGCTTTCCATTTCTACTTTTTGTTTCCTTGTTCCTTTGATACAATTGGGAGCTATATTGATTAAAGTTTGATTGAACTTCCTTGAGAAAATTTCTGATTTCTTCAAAGGAAACAAACAAGTGGTTTGAGAAGTGAATTGGTGAGAGCATTAGAGTGCCATACACACTTGAGTGAAAATACGAGAGGAGTGAAACACTTAAGGGAGCAAGTGAGGCATTTTTCTACTAACAATTTGTCAAGTTTTGCAGGTTTCACCATGTCTCAGGAACAAGAAATTACCATTGCTCAGTTATCACTTAAAATGGATAATATGTGGAAGGAAATGCAGAGGAGATTTGACCAAAGGTTGGAAACAATCCATGAGCAAATTGATCAACTAAGTTCGTCTAGGGCTTCTTCTAGGAAATCTAGGGGAAAATCCACCCTGGGGGAATCTAGTGACTCCAATGCTGATTCGGAACATGAGGCATACGAGCAAAGAAGACCAAAGCGAAACACAAGAGCAATCGGTGATGCCATCAAGGGGATTAAGATGAAGATTCCTCCATTCCAAGGCAAATCTGATCCGGATACATACCTTGAATGGGAGAGTCGAGTAGAGCTAGTATTTGATTGTAATGACTACACCGATGCACAAAAATTGAGACTTGCCGTAGTCGAATTCACCGACTATGCCATAGTTTGGTGGGAACAAGTGACTACAAGCAGAAGAAGGTGTGGAGAGCCACCTATAACCACTTGGACTGAGCTCAAGAGACTGATGAAGAAGCGATTTGTACCAAGTCACTACCATAGAGACTTGTACCAAAAACTTCAAACCTTGACACAAGGTCAACGCTCAGTTGAGGACTACTACAAGGACATGGAAATCTCCATGTTGAGAGCTGATATTCAAGAAGATAGAGAAGCTACAATGGCAAGATTTCTCAATGGTCTGAGGGTTGAAATAGCCGATCAACTGGAGCTTCAATACTATGTGGAGATTGAAGATATGGTGGAGAAGGCTATCAAGATTGAGCAAAGGCTCAAGAGGAGGGGTACAACCAGAAATTATAACCCTCATCCCCAGGCATTTACTCGACCATTCCAGCCTAGAAGGGAAGAGAGAGGTTCGAATACTTGGACCACTCCAAAGCCGAAGCAAGATCAAGGGACAAGCTCACGGCCACCTTTTACCAAAACCGACTCCAAGGTTGTTTCAAAACCAACAATTGAAACTTCAAAACCTAGGAATCGTGACACCAAATGTTGGAGGTGTCAAGGAGTTGGGCACATTGCAAGCCAATGTCCAAATCCAAGGACCATGCTTGTGCTACCAAATGGAGATATTGTCACTGATGATGAAGAGGAGGAGTACAAAGACATGCCTTCCTTGGTTGAAGAGGAAGATGAGATAGAGGAAGTTCCAACTCAAGACAAAGTTGGATTGGTAGCAAGGAGAGCCCTAGCTACTCAAGCTAGTAAAGATGAACTTCAACGTGACAACATCTTTTACACTAGGTGTCATGTGACCAACAAGGTATGCAGCTTGGTGATTGACCCCGGAAGTTGCACTAATGTTGCTAGTGCATTGATGGTGGAGAAACTAAACTTGCCAACTAGTGAGCACCCCCATCCCTACAAGCTTCAGTGGTTAAACAACAGTGGAGAGGTACGTGTTCTTAAACAAGTTCTGGTTACTTTTCGCATTGGTAGGTATGAAGATGATGTTATGTGTGATGTAGTACCAATGCAAGCTACACATATACTCTTAGGGCGTCCTTGGCAATTTGACAAAAGAGTCACTTTTGATGGTTTCTTGAACAAATACTCTTTTATGCATAATTGTAAAAAGATTACACTTGCACCTCTTACACCTCAACAAGTACATGAGGATCAAGTTAGTCTACAAAAAGAGTATGACTTGCATGCTACCACCAAGAAGGACAACGCCAAAGCTAAGAAATTAGTGTTGGCCGATCCTTCTTCAAGCAAGTTGGATCACTCTCATTCGGTCTTCGAGCCCGCACAGGAGAGAAAACCCAGCATGCTTGCCAAGGTGAAAGATGTGAGAAAGGCCTTGCATTCTAATCAGGTTTTATTTATTTTATTTGGCAAGGAATCCTTACTCACTAATGCTCTTGATGCTTCTTTGCCTAGTGTTATTACTAACCTCTTACAGGAGTATAAAGACGTCTTTCCTGAGGATATACCTAATGGATTGCCTCCATCAAGGGGAATTGAACATCAAATTGATTTCATTCCTGGATCTTCCCTTCCAAACAAGGCACCATATAGGACCAATCCTGAGGAAACCAAGGAACAACAACGACAAGTGGAGGAGTTGCTTGGTAAGGGTTGGATTCAAGAGAATCTAAGCCCTTGTGCTGTACCAGTTCTACTTGTTCCAACCAGCACTAGTCGGGTTACAATGGCCTTTGATGCCGCTTTTGCACGTCTTGATGCGTACAACGCGCAGCCCAACCAAACCTTGGTTCACCGGGCGTCCGCTCACGGTCCACCCATAGGCTTGAGACGTCACTTGTGTGGCCATTATCATGGAACTCTTGCTGTCCGCAACATGTATCTACCACCACCACAAGTTTTCCTGGTGTCCCACAAGGGTGTCCTGATCTTTCTTCGCTTGAGAAGGCGACATGCAGGCTGCTTGGTGACTATACACATGCTCTCATCACCTTTGTTTTGGAAGAAGAGTCATGATTTGGGGACAAATCGCCTTTAAGAGGAGGGGAATGATGAGAATATAGAGACCAAGGCCCATTCCATTCAAGCACATGGGGAATTGGAAGATTCAAGTAAAGACTAGTTCGCGGAGTACTAGCTTGCTAATTAGGGTTTTAGTTTCCATTATTAGTTGTTTGTTAGCATTAATAATTTCGGTCAATTTTCACTTCACTTTGGCCGAATTTAGAGTCTTAATTTTAGTCAATTAGTTGTTAGACATTTTCGCCCTTAATGAAGGGCAAGGTCGTCCATTGGACATTCTAGGGTTTGAGTCCTGTAAGGCTATATATAGCCTAGGTTTTCATTCATTAGAGGACAATTCAGATTTTATAAAATATATGTGAGTTATTTCACTCTCTCTTGCCTCAAGAGAATTTCCTTTGAATACTTGAGAATCAATCTCAAGTTGTTCAACGAACTTATCAATCAAGTAGTCTCCTTGATTGTGGCGTTCTTCTATCTATACTTTTGGTTCACTAAAGTGGCTAGTCGTGGGTTAAGGAATCTCCTTAGTTCGTGGCTCGTGATTCTAGAAGGGTCAAAGTTCCGCAAAACATCCCAACTTGGTGTTCGTCTAGATCCGTCTCACGTCATTACTGTCGTGTTACAGCAAGAGATTTTGGAGTTCAACAAATCAGCAGACGAGCTCTACTGTACATATCTACAGGAATGTAAAGTAGGAGGTAATATAAAAAAGTGTGAGAAGGTACGAGAAGCTGCCCTGTTATGTAGCATAATGGAATAGATACAGATTCCCATGATGATGACTAACTAACCGTTGCTATGTTTCAGATATTCGTGCCAATGTGGCACGATGAGCATTGGTATATGTGTGTGGTGGACATGGCAAGCGAAGAAGTATTAATTTATGATTCAATGAGAGGACACGAGCAAACGGATATGAATAGGCGCAGCTCCGTGGAGACAATGGTAAACTAAGTTGGTTTGTCAAACATTTCATGAACATGACCATCACCTTTACAATTGGTGGCAGTAAACTTAAAATTGCATATGTTTTTCTTGTATGGCCGTCAGATTGAAAGGTTGGAAGCAGCGCTGACTTATGGTTTGGAGGGGCAGTATTCGTCATGCCTTTGGCTGTACAAAATAAAAGCTGCAGCCACATGTCTACAGCAACGGAATGCGTAAGTTGCATGTGCATAGGTTTGGAAGTTTTTTCCATAGTTCAGCAACGGTTGTGTCTAAATTTGTGGTTATGGTTTGTAATACAGGTGGGATTGTGGGTTATTGATGCTGAAGTACATGGATATGTTATCAAGTGGAATTGGAAGCTGGAAATGGAATCAGGTAAGGAAAAAGGAATGGCGTCGTGTGCTGTAACAGTAAGTGTGTTTGCTTGCTTTGGTTGCGAACGATGGAGATAGTAACAAATTTATCGGTGCAGTACAATTCGGAGCAGGAGCGGCGCAAAGTAGCACTGTCTTTGGCTCTGGATGATGCCAACGTTGTCCATCATCAAATTATGCGGAAAGCGAACATGCACAGGAGGTTGGAGATGAATAAAGTTGAGATTGGATGAAGGTGGCAAGATAGAGAGACAAAGTAGCGGCATTTTGTGGAAAGAGGCATGTAATAGGGGCTGTCATACTCGGATGCACGTCGTCGTAGCCCAAAATGTAGAAGACGGAGACAGAGTGTCCAAAAGCTGTCATAGTAAGGCAAGCGGTTGGTGTGTATCTACTCAGATGAGTTTCATTAGAGGAAGGGAAAGCAAAGTTCAACCATGCAAACTCGCCGGCGGTGGTGTTGGGAGACCTTGCCATGGGGATAACAAGTACCACAATCTTCATGTGGTCGAGAGTTAAGAGAAGATTTGTGGTTGGTTATGACTAGCGTACAGTGATCCGCAGTGAGCACTCATTAGAAATAAATGAAAAAAGATTGAAATATTTGATTTGTGGTAATTAATAATTAACGCGTTTAAATTTATGTTTTGCGAGAGTTTATGAATTAGGTGTCTTGACGTTTCAGAAACAATTTGTCTTAAAACGGAGTTTAAACCTGTAATAGGTTAGTTTCTTGCTTTGCATTCTATGCTAACGGGTAAATGGCACTCAAGTATAATATCGATCCGATTTTATCGAACAAATAAATTAGCTATACATAGCTGGTGTTTTATTGCAAACCGTGTTCAATTAAATTTTATTCGATAAGTGAATTTGTAAGTATGGGATATTGGTACTCTGTTATCATAGTGGAGGAAATCCATAAAGAGCCGGTGTTTTATTGGAAAAGGGGTTTAATTTATATTTAACCGATAAATGAATATTTTTTTAACGGAAAATGGTTACCTTGTACTTATAACGGAGAAAGCCATAAAGAGCTGCTCTTTTATTCGACAACGGGTTTAAGTACATTTCATCTGGTAAATACATTTGTGTTTAAGGCACCTGGATACTTTGTCAGTGTAACACGGTCGCAAGCCATAAAGTGCTGATCTTTATTCAACAACGGCTTTAACTATATTTCATCCGATAAATACATTTTTATTTGATGCACGTTGGGGACTGTGTCAGTTTAACGGAAGAAAGCCTTAAAGAGCTACTCTTTTATGAACAACGGGTCTATTTTTATGCTTTTCGATAAATGAATTTGTATTTGAGGAACTTGGGTACTGGTGACTGTATGAAGGAAGAAAGGCATAAAGAGGTGGACTTTTATAACACAACGCCTTTAACTATATTTTGTCTAATACAAAAATTCATTATTCCCACTATATTCTAAAATATATTTCTAAATGCACTGCAAAGCTTTCTCGGTGGCCCTGTGTCATGTACTTTCTCAACTTCCAGCAAGTTGAGAAATCAGAAAACTGGGCTTTCTTCCGTTCTTCACCCATAATTCACCAATAACTAATATTTTTTCGTTCTTCACCTATAATTCACCCATAATTCTCTTGTTCCGTTCTTCACCCATAACTAATATTTTATATAATTATAATTATATAATTTATTAATATTATATACATATATATATTATACGGGATAATTTCACAAACCTCCCCTGAATTAGCGTATGGCAAAATGGGAAACTGGATAATTTATGGAGGAAAGCCATAAAGAGTTGGTGTTTTATTAGAGAACTGATTTATTTTTATTTTATTCGATAAATAAATTTTTTTATGGAAAAGGGTACTCTGTTCTAATAATGGAGAAAAACCATAAACAGCTGGGGTTTTATTGGAAAACGAGTTTTTATATATTTTATCCGATAAATAAATCTATTAATGGAAAAATGGGTGCTTTGTTCTTATAATGGAGGAAGGTCATAACGAGCTGGTCTTTTATGGGAAAGTGATACATTACGGAAGTGACCGCAATTTGGTTTATGAAATTATCCCAATAAATTTAGAATTAGTTTATTTATTTATTTAAATAATTATAATATATATTTATATAATACATTGTATAACTATACTAATATTTTTTATAATTATAGAGAATATTAGATATTAATTAGTATAATTTTTAGTATATATTAGTATATTTATAATAACAAATATAATTATAATTATATAATATATTATTACTGCATACACATATATATTATAAATATATGCACATATAATATACATTTATAAATATATATGTGGAATCTCAATGAGCTGAAGGTTAACATTTGAGTAAAGTTGGGCAAATAGTTCAAGATGCAAGGAAAAAATAGCAACTTATTATTTGGAAACGCAACTTATTATTATTCACCTTGTAGGAATGCATATGCAATTGTTTTAGAAATTTGTCTTGCTCAAATATTCTATTTATTGGAAAAAGAAAACTATTCTTTGGACTTTGATTTAAAAATTGAAAGGGCAAATATGTAAAGTTGCATTCTCATAAAATTCTTTCTTTCCACATCTCTCCAACTCTCAAGTAAGGGAAAGATCTTTGTTTTCTTTTCTTTCATTGAACTCCCAAACGAAATATGCATCTTTTCCTTTGTTTTCTAAGTTATCTCTTCTTTTCTCTTCTCTTCCTTCGTAAACTCCCAAAGTAAGCCTAAAGTCGATATCTAAATTTTTGTTTAAGAGAAAGGGGTATTTAACCGTACATTCAGAAGCCTAGTGCTCGCGCGTGACGGGCAAAACAAGTTAAGAACCCTGTTGACTGTAGATACTGGTGGTCCTGACGAAGCTATCAATATTGCATTCGTGTGAATTTAACAAAATTCTGCTGTTCTACGCAAACCAGACAGTGAAAAGCTATGCAAATGGGTGTAATGAACAATAATTTTATGTTAACAATCAATTGAACACCAAACCAAGAGCACCACCACAGCAGTCTTGCTCTACTACAAATTGCTTCCATACCCTGCACGTGTCTCTATACCCATGGCATATTTGCAAGAATATAATAGCAGTATTTGCTGCAGGAATCATAGAATCCAGCCAATTACATTTTCTGCATGAAACCGTTCAATAATAAACGCATCGCTTGCACTGTCTACACAAACACGACTCTGGGCAAACCACGAACTTCCCATGAAGTTTCTCCAGTTTCAATATTCCAATAATAGACTGAACCATTTTCTTCATGCAAGACAACCTTCCAGCCTGAAGTCACATCCCCAACAAGGGGTATGTCCAAGCTGCTGGGTATGTTACCTGTTCCGTCAAACCATTTGCATCATGGGAAACATCTGTGCCTGTGTCATGTGCATCCCTTCAATAACGTATTCCAATTTGTCCAACGAATGCATCAATACAAGCCCACAAAAGTATTGTAAGTTCTCCAAGCCTGTCAGCAGCATAGACATCCCCATTCAAAAGTGAGGCAATCTTAAGCTCCTAGTCTAGCAGCTAATTTTCACTATCCAATAACATATTCAACCAGGGGTTAGCTAAAGGAATACATTACGCATACAGACTTCATGTTGGTTAACAGATTCCATTGCTGGACTTTATTTTGGTACAGACGCAAAGCAAGGAGCCTAGCTTAATTAATGTCAACCATTGCTCCCTGACCAACTGTTAGTATTATCCGAGAGGTTAACCAGACGGATAGATTTAGTGAGTGACATTTAGATCCTTAATGTTTAGACTAGAAGTTGCCAACAAACAATTAGAATGAAAACATGCTAAACTTACTACATGCCAACGTTTGTAGCAGGAGTATATGGCTGACGCATCCTGCATTTGACAGCAATTACAGCCATTATCTGATAATTTTCCTCATGTGCATTCGGGAACCTGCAGACAACATACGTCATTCCCAACTTCGACATTTTTAGAATTTGCATAAAAAAACTCAGCGACGGCCCTTTGCAAACAAAAACAAAAGTAAGGGAAGAAAGTAGTACCAACATATATGAATTAGACATGCCCAGTGTCTCACTAAAGCACAACAGTCTTCCAATGGTTTGGAGAAGCTTCCGTACAGTGAACGGTCCATAAACTGATCTTCCTCAAGTTTTACAACAGTCTTTTTTTCTTGCTCTGTGCATATGATCAGACGCAATTTTAGCTATCATAATGAGGTGTTGAACTATTGTGAACATATTCCTAAACATGAATGCAATGGATACCTCCGGAGAATATCTGTTTGGGGCTTCCCGTTTACGCGTCACTTGCTTTGCTGTGTTCTGCAGTCCAAGCTTGCTGACAACATTAACATAAAAGTTCCAATCCACACTGCCTTCTGTTACGGGTGATTGTCCAAAACGGTTTCGCTTAATGAAATCTTGTACATTATCAGCACTGGCCAATTTCTTCAGGTGTCGTACAAAATCTCCTTCAGGATCTGCAAATAAGTTTTGTATCAGGCTAGCGAAACACCCTGTGCTTACCGTAGCAAAAGCCGCATTTCAAAGCATCGCGAACCGCATCTTACCCAAATAATTGTCTTGTACAGTGTAACATGTATAAGAGGTGGGGAAGATGGCATTGTACGGCTGAAGAATGAGTAATATGGAAACAGTTAGCCCTGATCATGTTATTTGTGCATACCGGAACATATACAACATAACGATCAATGGGTATGGTGCACTTACAGAATTAAGGAATGATTTATACGGAGAATCATCGACTAATATCATGTTAGAGCTGTTGTACGACTTATATTCTCCCCACACATGTTTCAGGTCCTTGAACATCACCGTTTTATCTGAATTTTCCCTAAGGCTGGTTTGTGTCATAGTGCACCGCGACTGATCTTGCACATTATTGATTGTTCCCGACTTTCATTAATCAGAGGTCTTACACACTGACTGACTACACACAATCGAAGTAATTTGTAAATGACATCTCACCCAAACAAATAACAGTCTCTGCTCCAAACGTTCATTCATTTTTTTGGATAGACTGTCCAACATTGGTTGAATATTGTGGCTGCAGAAAACACAAATGTCTTGAATTCCAATGATAACAGAAAAACTTGTGGACGTTCCAGTTAATGAAGTAATTCAAATATAGGTTGGCGGATACCTTAACTTTGATGACCAAATAGCCACCTCAAAATATGACAGACACGTCTTCAAAAATTCAAAGCAATGTGGTCTAAAGTTAAAGTCCCGATTTCTGGTCATCCTTGTAAATGCACTGCCCAGAAGCACTCCATTCAAATCAAGAATAAGAAGCTTCTTCTTTGAATCATTGGCGGACACAAGTTCTGGCGGGATTTTTGTTACCCTTGTACCTTCGACTGGGGAAAAATTGAAGGCATACAGCATTTCAACACATGAATTTTGCATGTGAGATCCAATTTGAATGTCATAATGCGAAATCAAACAAGAAGAATTGGAAAGTGTAAAGCAAAGTTCTGGGGTCGAGAATTTATTACAATGTCGTGAGCAGCAGCCCTGCAATAATGGAATAGCGGGAGTAGAAAAGCAATTTCTGAATGCGATGGTCACGAAGAGATGCATCGGAACAGAGATACATACACTTTTTATGGTTTCCTTTATATAATGATTAATTTCGTACCAATAATTTGCTACAGCCCTAAAGAATTTAAAATTTAATATTACCTTCATATGCAAAGAACCAATTACAGTAAAGGCGAGACATAATGTACCGTTCCCTGTTTCCTGATGCCCCACATCCTTGGTAGCATCATCTTGCAAATCTCCTCTGGTTACAGCCTCATGTGCCTGTTTATTTTCTATCAGGAAAGCAACATAAGCAAACGGGTCTGCAAGTTTCCCCAAAGCGATCTCCCAGGCAATAAATTTTCTAGCAATGACAACATCAAGCTGTACATACATTCAGAAACAATGTCAGATGCAATAAAGTGAGTTTGCCACAAGGGGTTGTCCATTTGTCCACTTACAAATTGTGGCCGACACCCCTTTGCCCAACATTGCGCAAACTTCAAGGTGAAAACCCCGCAACTTGCCGCGTCTGTCTGTTTTAGTTTGTGTTTTACAATAATAAATGTCCAGGGTTGATTTTCATGGAAAATTTCCATCAAAATCCATTCCTAAAAAGGAAATAAATACAGGAAGTATCGAATGTTAGAAATATGTTACCTTCTTCGGAAATGAAACTAAGGTACGATTTTGAAGTTTACTCACCACAGATTGCATCAAACCTTGGTAGAAGTTTTTGTAATTGTCCATAGAATCAACAATGTACACTTCTTTGTCCTTGACATGTGTAATCATGAGCAACCAATGATTTGAATAAATGATTGGGAAAAAAATCTGCAATCGCATACAATGAGCAATGTCGAATGTGTTAAAAGCTAAGGCATATTAGGCTGAATCCAATTCCACTAACATGCAGCTGCTACTCATATTGTATAAGAATGTTAAGGCGAGAATGATAGCTAATGTTTACCTTTTCAGGATTTGTCATGGAGTCGTCATTGCTTTGATCAACGAATGTCTTTTTGGTTGCGGGAGATATGCATGGATAGTTTAACACGCATTTCAGCTACAACAAAGTGATTGAGAAGCAAGTATTAGGTCCACATTTTGCAAAGCACAACAGCACATACAATAATTTTCCTTACGTACCCAAAACATAGGATTGAAGAAAACAAATTGCTTATATTCTTTCTGGAGTAAGTGAAGGTACTGGGTCACAACCTTCACAGAATGGAACAAATTCAAACATTCAATAAGAGTGGAAATACAAAGCGAGATCAGTGAACAAGGTAGGCCTGTGCAATCGCATAAAAAACTTACTTTGTCATTGAGACATGTCTCCTGAAGCATCACTTGCTCCAGTTCTTCTCTTGTAATATCAAAGAGATGCTGCCTATCTAGTGTATTGGCACAGCTGTGAACAATGATTGACATGATTACAATAATCAGATAAAAGCGAGATCATTGTTAGCCATTGATAGTACCGATACATTAACATACATCTGCGGGACGAGTTCTCTGACATGAAAGCATACGGCTTCTTTCAATTCATCAGGTGCTACGCCGGAAACTTGTGGTACACACTGGACAATAAAGGTATTAGCACATATAAAGGGGATTACAGGAAAACGCAAGAGCATGTCTTACATCTCGTAGAAATGGCAATGTCTCAAATCCGCAGTCCTTCACTTCGATGGCACCAACCCTTTGTAAAATTTGTGTCACTTTATCCACAACCTAGTCATACAAATATTGGGTTATGCTCCTGTGTTGCCATCGAGAAGAAGAAACAAAAAGGAGTAAAATAACATTGTCACATACACTTGCCCCTTTTCTGGTTTGTTCAGATAATATGACAACATCTTCAAGGTGTGCCTTTTCCCCCACAACCGGCTGCACCTCGACCCCAGCACACTTCTCCCCCTTATCCATCTCTTTTATTTCTTCAACTTTTCTATTCGCGTCCCCAGTCTGACCAATGACAGCAGCAGAGGTATAGGATTCTTCCACATCCAACCACCATCTTCAGCTTTGAATGCCAGTTTTTTGAAGTACGATACTCCCATTTTTTGGACGTAAAATCCTTTGTCAACATGGTTAGCCAAGAATGGCACATTAAAGCGCCTAAAGAGCATGGTCAGCAACATACCAAAAGGGAGATGTGTTCTCTTATTTTCCCTACTCTTAATCTTCCTAATCCTGTTGAGCATTGTTGCAATGATCAAATTGCCTATGTTGATGGGTTGTTTGTGTAACATATGCCACAATATAACTCTTTCTAAAGCACTAACGGAAGTGATACTTCCGGCTTTAGGTACAATGTTGTGAGTTATTATTAGATGTAACAGCCGTGGCAACACTTTCATATACGGCGCATAAAACTTAGTTTTTTTGCCCATGTTCATAACTCTGTCATCATTTTGCCTAATCTCTCCAAGAAATTCTAGGTCATTGTACCCTTTCACAGCAACCTTATCTACATTCTTTGACTTAATCCGTTTATAGTCAACAGTGTATCCACTGTCAACCAACCCAAACTCTGAACACAAGATCTCAGCAGACAATTCCATGTGTACATTCCTAACCACAGAACGCAGAACAGACTTCTGCTTATTTGCCCTACAGTTAGCATAGAATTCCCTAACCATTGCATCATAGCACTTGTCATTATTTGCCATGAAATTTAACAAATTTTGGGCATTAAGATATTCCGTGATATCGATACACTCACCAGCGAGAGCTTCTACGTCAACCCACATGCCTGCATACACTGGAAGACTCATACAAGCCTCCATGTTACTGCCTATGCTTGCTTCGGGATGCGATTCAATTGTTGAGTACTCTGAGCAACAGAGGAAGCGAACGTGATAAATTCGATTTATTTGGACCTTGCTGCCTAAAACTCTTCGAACTGCTCCAAATTTCAGAAGGGGGGAAAGTTTAAACCGAAGCTTTTCAGTGTGTTTACACAACAACGAAGCTTTTGATGGGCTTAACAGGAGAAACGATGCGAAGTTCAACAAAGACAAGCTTTTTGTGGGATAATTTATCAGGCGGGGACGGGCGTGGAGGGGAGGCAAACCCGATTTAGTCAAATGAAAATCAACCCGATTCGGTATTCAAGCGTGTATTCCAAGCGGGTTATGCGCAAGCCAAATTACAAAGGGTTATATTACAATCTATTCATAATAACAAATGTAATTATGTATTTATATAATTTATTAATATTATATACACATATATTATAAGGGATACTTTCAGAAACCTCCCCTGAATTAGCTTATGGAAAAATCAGAAAATGGATAATTTATGGACGAAAGCCAAAAAGAGCTGGCATTTTATTCAAGAACTTGTTTATTTTCATTTAATCCGATAAATAAATTTATTTACGAAAAATGGGTACCCTTTTCTTATAATAAAGGAAAGCCATAAAGAGCTGGTCTTTTATTGTAAATCGAGTTTATTTTTATTTTATCCGATAAATAAATTTAGTTATGAAAAAAAGGGTACTCTGTTCTTATAATGGAGGAAAGCCATAAAGAGCTGGTCTTTTATTGTAAATCGATTTTATTTTTATTTTACCCGATAAATAAATTTATTTATGAAAAAAAGGGTACTCTGTTCTTATAATGGAGGAAAACCATAAAGAGCTGGTCTTTTATTGTAAATCGATTTTATTTTTATTTTACCTGATAAATAAATTTATTTATGAAAAAAGGGTACTCTATTCTTCTAATGGAGGAAAGCCATAAATAGCTGGTCTTTTACGAGAAAGTTATACTTTACAGAAAGTGACCACGATTTGGATTATCAAATTATTCAAAGAAAATTTAGAATGAATTTGTTTATTTAATTAAATAATTATTATACATATTTATGTTATGCATTGTATAATTATACTAATATATTATATGAGTATAAAGTATATTATATATTTAAAATATTTTTATAAATGTATATTATAAATATTTTTATAATATATATTTACATATTACTATTTATATATATTTATAAATGTATATTATATGTGCATATAATTATAATATATATGTGTATATAGTAATAATATATTATATAATTATAATGATTCCTATTACTTATACGTATACTAATATATACTAAACATTATAATAAATATATACTGTACTTTGTACCATATAATATATTAGCATAATTATATAATGCATTATATGAATATATATAATAATTAATTAATTAAATTGACAAAATTATTCTAAATTTTCTTTGGATAATTTCATAAATCAAATCATGGTCACATTCTGTATAGTATCACTTTCTCTTAAAAGACCAACTCTATATGGTTTTCCTCCATTATAAGAACAGAGTACCCTTTTTTCCATAAATAAATTTTTTTTTCAATCTAATCTAGCACCATTTCCTATGTAGTTATTAAACTTCTCACTTCAGTACAGTATCCGTCACGTAGATCACTGCTGAGGAGTTCCCTCTTTACCTTCTAACTATCATCCTTTATTCTTACATTTCATACACTTTTCTCTACAACGGTGTTTTGTTGAGTTTGCATATGTATGTAATACAGGGGCTAGCCCGCCTAGATAAGATGCGAATGCCTTTTGTACGGTTGTCTTAGCCCTTCTGGCGAACATCTCAAAACAGAACATCTCTTGTGTCTATTTTTGAATAAATTTGGGAGTGGCGTCCCCCCTCGTGTTCGAGGTTAGCCGGATTAAAAAAAAATGTAATAATGTATTGAAGGTACTTTTACGTGTATATGTACATTGCTAAATATAGACCGTAATGAGCCCTGTAGACTACCGCCCAATCTCCTCCGACGACCCTAAAACACCAATCGTATTTCAGTGTGCTAATATTTTGTTAACGCACCGGATTTTTAGAAAATCGTCATACTAACTTCATGAATGATTCGATCAAATACAGAACATACAAGGGCCAAGATAAGCTATTTAGCTTTTCATACCAGTAATATTAAGAGAGTAAGAAGTAGCGGTCAATTCAGTTGCCAAACATAATTAATTTGTACACGATGGTGACAAATTTGTGCAGTAAAATGAGTTCTCAACATTCAATCTTATACACTAACGATAAGGTAGGGCAGCACAAATTGCTCCAATTTCTTCATCGCAAGCGCAGCCTTCACATGTACTCTCCTCCATGTCATCGGCATCCATAGGCCATGAAGATGTTTTCTTGTCATGTGTCATGGCACAACAAATGAGCGTTGGGTTTAGAAACATAGGATTCTTGACCCATATCATCCTCAGTAGCGCTCGCAAATTTTCACGGCAAAGTTTCACTCTGCCTTTCAGAATTCTGGATTTCTTCATCCTGCTCAGCAGTAAAATACCTTGGCACTTTAACTCATCCCCACCAAAAAAGATGTAAATTATTCCCAGCGCATATGCAGCATCGGCATGGCCTGAATTGGCAGCTTCTTCCAGGCATTCCAATGCTGAGTCCTTATGCTTGTCCGTAAAATAATCAACCTAAGCAGTGCAAGGTTGATATTACAGTGTTGCGTAAAACTGATTGAAATATTAACGAAAAAGTTAAAAAGTGCAGGCGGAACAGTGGCTGCGGGACAAAAATTATTTACTGGGGCCCAAAGCTGTAGTAACCTGTTGTAGGCCAATCTTTTAGGGGTAAAGTGTGCAGACCAAAATCACAATGAAGTTCAAATGAAAGAGATGATGTGAGGTTAGTCTAGAAATTTTGTAACTCAAGTATGCTTGTGGAATATTAGTTCATTACTATTCCATTTAAAACATTACCGAATTTTCCCACTTATTGCGTCTTACGTTCCAAAGCAACCCAACTTGTCGTAACGTTGAGCAGGAGTTATATTGTACATGACTAAATTGTTCATTACCAACTTCAAATGAAAAGGCAAAATATTCAAGCAAACGGAAGATCGGCCCGATGCTTACCATTCCTTTTCGATACAAGGCTTCTGGATTTTTGCTTTCTCTACACTTCTTCAAGAACCTCGACAGTTTGTCATTTTTTTGCCACGGAACGATTTCAAACTTGTCGAGTGACACCCGCTGGTAAATGTTGTCTGCCTCCGAAACTTCGTAAAACAACTTACAGCTGCAAAATAAGAGAAATGATCCATTAAACTCAAACGAAAAGCACATGTCAAACAAGAATGCGCCTCTTCCTGTTTGTATCATCAATAGCAAAATGAACCATAGTTTTGCCCGAAAAAGATCAGTGGATGAAGAAGATGCGACACGTACAAGCACCTCGGATAGCACCTCGGTCGGAAGGGAGAGAATGGAGGTTCTTGAACTCTCTTTTTGTTCGTTGGCCATGTCCGGTTAACTCCTTTTACTGGGCACAGTTGAGTGAATCCCTGAAAGCCCCAAGAATGGAGTAAACTTCAAACAACAACTACTTCCTAATAAAATCCAATAATGATTGATCAGGTGTAATATCCCGAATTTCTTTACCCGAAGATAACACTGACGGTTTGTGCCCTTGCATGCCTTCAAGTTTCGCAACATGGTACAAGTAACATTCTGTAGTAATTATTGAACAGCCATAACATCCCTACATATGATCATTGGTAGTTATTTCAAACAGCTTCTGGGAGACCGACTAACCATAGCGATAAACGAACAGAAATGGGAAAGTGGCGACTTCTCCTGCAAACGACGCAACATTCTATCGTCATAAAACTATCATCCGAAATAATTTTACAAACCGACCAACGTATCTGTCAATACGGTTAATTCATCAGAACCGTAACAATACACCGATAGCAAGGGAACATGAACAGTCATGAAGTACACGTACATCGTAAATTGACGGACGTTCATCGCAGAGCAAAGGAGGTTCCACAGTGATAAACAGGGAGGGTTAGTTCGTACCTGTAATGGGTCGTTAACCAGCTTCCAGAAGTCACTAGCACAGATTTGGCAGACAGGTCCGGCGAGGTAAATGGCAACCAAAAGGTCGCGTCCGATACATATACTGTGTGTTTGACTGACTCCTTGTATGCTGCCACGGACATCCTAACTGGAACCCATTAATTGAGAAGAGGCATAAAGAGCTGGTGTTTATTCGTCAAGTGGGGTAAATGGCATAAAGAGTTGTGTTTATCCTCTGTAAGGTTTTTCTCTATTATAAGAACAGAGTATTATTTTTTGTTATAAAACTAATAAAATGAAATACTATAATTGAATTGAAATATGAGAGAAAATGAGTAGAGGATTGTACCTGTAATGGATTGTAACTTCTATACATAATATAGAAATAAATCATGAATTAATCCTCTTGGAAATACAAAGGGACATCCACACTTTTAGTTGTTTCATAACATTTTTTATTTTATGTAACTTTCACATATTTGATTTATGTTACATAGAAAACATACTAGGTTACATAGAGCCGGTATGTTTCCCATAAAAAGCCGGTACAATACATACTACAAAACCTGTCAATTTTCCATAAAGAACTGGTATGTTATGCGCTATTTCTTTTTCTTTTTTAAACTTTCACATATTTAATTTATGTTAAATGCATAAATTTAACTTTCAGAAATTGGCACCAAATTACTTCTTCTATTACCGCCTAGGAGTAATAATTTTTTAATCACCTTCATTAGATATGCAATTTCTGTTATTCTAGTTAAATGTAATTACCAACCAGCAGATACATTTGTCAATTAGTTAACGTAAGTAAAATTTAAAAGGTGATATACTAATATTTTTATGAAAGGAAAACTAATAGATTTTGTATTTAACATAAATTAAATACGTGAAAGTAAAAAAAAATGGTAATTGCCCATAATATATCCATTTTGTATAGGTTTCCTCTATTACGAGTTTCTTCCTTTTAATTAGTTTAATTAGTTACTTATTTTATGTTAAATAGATAACCTACTAGTTGACTTAAAATTTATGAAAATCGACATTTTTCCTGGCACATCTGGTGCTTACAATTTTTTGTATTGTACTTATAACCCCTCAACTTTAGTAATCATTCTAATAATTTATTCTTCTTTCAATCTTCTACTAATACAAGGACCAAAAGGGCATCCAGGGAATAAAAATACCTTCTCACGCATGAAAATAAAATTGTAATCAGATTTGGACTGCATTGTTACCAAAAACTCAAAAGTAAGGGAGGTCAGTGAAATTTTGAGAACCTGAAGGGATGCCAGTGAAATTGTCAGAAACCTCAGGGGAGGTTTGTGAGATTATTCATATTTATTGTATTCGTTCCGAAACATCAACTACACATGATGGGAGACTCCAAGTACTTAACCAAACAATAACCTCATTCCAAACCCAAATATGCAAACAAATGTGTTGACTACTGTTGGGGAAAACCTATTCCTTCCAACCCCCAAATTCTTGTTAAAGGCACTGTCCGTCGACACCGTGGGAATGTCGTGTCCTTGTGTTTGGCAGAGATAAAGTTAGGCGGTGTAGCGGAGGAGATTAACCTTTGCGAATGGCTTCTTCCTCTTCAGCCGGGTCGGTCAATAGCACGGTCTGGCCTACATTATATTTCAATTGTGGTCGAAGCTGTGCAGTTCGTGTTGTCTGGAAGTTTGAAGCAAACAGGGGGTGCCACTACTATCGCTGCGCTAACGCCCTGGTAAGTTCTTCGGTTGAACTGTTCCGAACAAAAATTTCAGATTGCTAAGGTAGTTGTATTGCAGAGCCCCTGTCGAACGTTCATTGACTGGTGTGATGAGTTTGCACGAGCAACGGGGTTTGAAGTTCCCGATCCCGCCCCGTCAAGTATCGCCCCCGTCACCAATACACCCGCGGCGGAGGTGTCTGCCATCATAGCTGAACTGAGAAGCATGCAAAGGAACGTGACGATCCTTAACATTGCTGTGGTAGCTGTGGTGGCGGTAGTCCTTGTTCTGGTTCTGAAACCGTGACTAAATGTGTTGGCGTTGATTGCATTCCCTCCAAACCCCCCCTGTACAGTACTGGACTATGGTGTCCGTAAGGATAGAATGGGCATTTAGGCTCGTTTACAGCCTCTTGTATTTTTGGTTGCTACTGCTGTGGCATTGCCTTTTGTCCATCCATTGTCAACCGGTGGTTGCCGCATGTGCGACTGAGTTGGCCCAACCGGCGGAGTGTTACTATTTAAATGGTGATTTTGCGTTATATAACATACTAGGTTTCCGTATTTGGTTTTTGTTTACATTGTGCATTATGTGGTTTTCCGAAATGCCTGTTCCTTTTGATCCCCAAAATATGTTTGCGGATGGGGTACTAGGGATCGTTGATTGATCGATGAACGTCATTTGTCACTGGGATGGCAATCGTTGCGTTGTTAAATATGAACTTCAGCTTAGCCAGGCAACTAAACAAGCTGAAGCTTACGTACAACCAATTGGGATGTGGCACAGCATTGTTAGGTTTATCACAGCGAAATTTGTGGAGTTGAACGACGAAACAAGTTCTTACTTATATATTTGGATTTAAGTACTTCCGCTTACATATCCGACAAACGGTGCACTCCTAATTTTCAGACCTTGCATATTATCATCCCCTAACCCCTACCCTTCATACGCTAACAATCAAAACCATGCATGGTACGCCCAACAACAGCAAGGGCCATGAACAAAAAACCACCCACCATCCAAATATGATGTTGAACAAAAAAAATTAAAAGCACACCGCTGTACCTGCGAACGTTCACTCGAAACGCTCCACAATAAGACCAAACATAGGGTTTAAGGAGGCAACCGTGGTAGCTACCCTGAGAAAGCTACAGTATTTTTTGCGCCGCACAGTAAGGAGAAGACTGTCAGTAGCATCTCTGTCTTCAAACGTGATCTCTACAGCTGATGGATTCCAGCAAATGGTTCCGGTGTGAAGGTTGTCCGCAATGGCAACGTTTCGTGTCATACTAGCGGGATACCCCTGTTTAGCCAGAAACCGTGTTACAGACCAGTTTTCAAAGTTGGCGCCGAAGAGGATCCACACGTCGGCATGGAGCAGTGGTTTTAGACCGAGGAAATGTGCAACAAATTCCTCCTTGCCCACAAACCAGGCATTGTAGGTCATGATGTAAAACGCCTTCAGGCTCTGCATAAGGGGGAGTGGACGACGGCGCCACTTGACCAGCGACCGGAATACTTCCTCGTTCGCAATGGGGTTGCGAACGGAGATGCACGACACTAGCATCGACTATGGAAACTCCGCTCCGGGAAACCTATCTATCCGAACCAGCGCTTCCTCAACTTCCACTTCACTCCAATGTGGTGAAATGGTAAGACCTCATCTTGAAAGTAGCCGACCATGCCTCCGTTGTTCAGGACATGTATTTCAGGAAGTCGTCGAAGTGCCATGAGTCAGTCTGGAAAAGGATTATGTTACGAGGAGGTTGGAAGGTTCAGGGGTTAGAACATACAGAACGAAGCGAATCTTTCGTCTAGTTACATGTTACAGGTGGTAAAGAAAGATGCGAAACTTATAGAAGGTAGTTGTATGAAGCTGAAGCGGCATGCAATAGCGAAGGCTGTTGTGCGAAACCAATGCGGGGGTGAATGGACATGCAAGGAAGAAGTTTAGTTATGTGAAACTCTTATAGGACAAGATATGGATGACGGACCTGAGTTTAAATGGAGGAGCTTGCAGTGCATCGACTGAGTGGTTAAGAGCACTTTGACCTCTTTCAGGCATCCTTTTGCGGACTACGGTTAACGAACTGTATCATTAGTGAGCCTAAGTTAGGTTAGTGCGATAATAAGTCACAGTTGGCACTGCATCTAAATTTTTATTTGGAAAAATTAGAAGAACCAAATCGCATGCATATTTCTGAATTGAACTACTTCGCTGTAGAAGACCAACTGTGGACGGGTTCGATTTCCATATGAGAACAGAGTACCCATTTCTGTAGACAGACATGTTTTTTCGAATACAATAATAACAATGATTTTTTCAATAAAATACCAGCTTTTTATGTGTTTCCGCCATTAGAACAACAGGGTACTCATTTTCCCTTCTACAAATACATTTAGTTGTGGGTCGAATAACAATGCAAACGTTTTCAGAGAAAATACCAGCTGTTTACGGCATTCCTCCATTACAACAAAACAATACCCATTGTTCCATACATAACTTAATTTAAGGGATAAAATACAAATAAAAATATTTCTGAATAAAACACCAGCTATTTTCTGCCTATCCTCCGTTATAACATGACGGTACTCATTTTTACTTTAACGGCTTCAGTTCCTCCTTTGGTTGAAACAATAATAAATCTATTTTGGTAGACAAGAACAACTCTTTATGGCTTTCCTCCATAAAAATAACAGGGTACCCCTATTTGCTTGGAACAAGTTTGTAACTTACTTATTACAATAAACGAATTGAAGACGGTTAAACAAAATGGAGTTTATGGCTTTCATGTTCACAAATAATACCACAGTGCACATTTAAGCAGAGTACCACTAATCAAATTATGTATTTGAGTTATACAGTAACCCTTGTCCACTTCAATATACACTTTTCTTGGGTTTGCTCCATTGTAATCGGAATACTCATTTTTAGGTATCAAAGCGAATTTGCTTGAATTCGGAGTATCGTCCCCCGAAATAATTTGAGAAGGTTAAAACACCAACTCTTTAAGTCTTTCCTCCTTCATGACCTTTGACTACCTATTTTCCCAAAACACGTTATGAAATTGGGATGACATAAAATGCCAGGCAGTTCTTGCATAAAACACCTGCCATACTTGGCTTTCCTCCATTCAAGTAAACAAATACGTATCCTAATCTAGGTTGAATGGGCCATGCAGGAGAGATTTTTTTTATCATCAGTAAGAATACATTTGTATCACTTACTGTATCTTAATCTATGTTGGATGGGAGCCTACGGAAGCCGTTGTACGAGTTAGTGGGTTAATAAGACCCAACTAGCTTCAACAACTAGTGTAAGGCACACCAGTTGTATTTTTTAAGGCAGCAGAAAATTTGGCTCCGGTGATCATACGAGTCACATGGGTTACAGGGAGCTTATGTTAGAGAGCAAATTTAGCTCGGTTGGGGTGTAATTCCCCAAGATGACAAGACTGGCGCCAGTCTTGCTTATAGGAGAAGATGCACAAAGGTGTACGGTTTGACAGATAATGAACGGTGTGTGGCTTCAATGGTTTCTGACCTTTCAATGTGAATTCCGATGTGAGATTAGAAGGCAACGTTTTTGAATAACTACTGCAGCGTGCCCCTTCACATTTGCTTAGGGGCGGCTACACTGGCGGTCCCAATCGCGTATGGCGAAAGGACGAAAGCGTGTTCCCGCCTTGAAATTTAGTCCAATCTTTACAGGCCATATGCACTGTGCAGCCGCAGATATTAGTCATGACACATCAGCAAATTCACAGTTTTCTTTACATTTGATAAACTTAAGTGTTAGTAATTCACAATTCGCGGCATGTGAAGATTAGCGAAAGAATTAAAGAGTTGGGTTCAGCAAATGGGTTGTTCATTTTATTTGTTTGCAAGGGTAGAATAAGCGATGATGTTCATTTTATTTTGTCATGGTCCCCTACGAATTGATTGCGTAAATTGAAATTTACAAATTCGGCTGCTGAATCATCCAAAAAAAAGTTTCATTATGCTCCTTAATTATCCAACAATTATTCCATAATTTTTCCCCAAACTTATGCGTAGTTCGACACAATACTATTTTGATACGTCCTAGGCCCGGGATTGTATTGAAAATGAAAATAATATTTTTACATCTTTTTATATTGTGGTACAGAATAATAAATAATATATATACATATGTATATATGTATATATATACAGAAAATTTGAAATAAGTGATGCATGACATGCTAAAAAAATTGTAATGTATAATGATTTACATAACAGAAGGATTGTTAAATACAGTGAATGAGAGGGTTAGGTTGGTTGGGAAGACTAGAAATAGTTTTTAAAAAATGTATCAATATCCGACAAATTATATTAAGAAATACCCATCTACCAGTACTTGCACTATTATAAAAATTTATAACTAATTTGATCATTGCATTTCTTGACAAACAAGTGTAAGTGGTATGTCGTGGTCATAAAATTGTTGACTGTGAATATTTATGGTAGCAGTTCCGATAAATCTGAATACAAATTTTAAAAAAAAAGTTGTTTACTGATATGTTCGGGTGAGTTTTCAAAAATGTGAAAACGCATCTTCATTTCCTTCTTCTTTTATCTGTCCCCTATCCATCAGACGCCTCCTAGTACTTTCATATCTTATATCATGGTACAATTCTCTCTAAATTTGTTTGCATCATGTTGTTCATATTCCTATAATCCCCTTTATTCTTCTTTCCCTTCTCCGCCCTTCCTTGAAACCCATAATTTTTCAACCCATCTTGTAACTTTTGAACTCCTCACAATTTTCTTCCCTCCCTTCTCCCTCTATATGTAACCTCTAAATTCGAATCCCTGCGACCCAGTACATTGTATCTTACGTGTCATGATACAAGTATAAGAATGATAATTGATTGCATGTGGTTGCAATTATATATACGATTGATAATTGATTACATGTGGTTGCAATTATTTTGATGTAACAATGGACGTGAAAACTGATAATATCCATAATATCATCAAGTACTACAAACGATATATATATACATATATATGTATATATGTGTGTACTCTACATAGCAAATTCATATTGTCGGACTGAAGTATTTATATGAACATTACATGACCATACTGATTATTGAAGTGTGAATAACACAAAAGGAGTGGTAATCGTCGTACTTTCTTAATTAATAACAAAGTACGAAACAATGTTATATTTGTTATCTGATACAACAAATGTTGAAATTGCAAATAATGAAAAATTGAGTGGAAATAACTCCATTTTCAAATAAGAAGTGACTTCCATGGCTTTGTAATTTAAAAAAGTAGTGACGCCCTTAAATATACGAAGTTAGTATGAAGTTGACAAGTGGAAGGGTAAATAATAGGAAAGCATTGTCAAACTTATTAGTAACAGAAAAAACTTAGCTGTTAATATTTTATGAAGTTAACTTAATGATCTTAAGTAAAAGAGCAAGTTTAACTAGCAAATAAAAGGGAAATAATGTCATGCATTTAAAAGATCACAAACATGGCAGTATTAAAATCCAAAGTAGTGCGTACAATATTGTGATAAAACTTTAGTTTGGTATGGAAAGAATATAAAAAGGTACCATTACAGAACATTATAGATCAGTACAGAGAGATTATACACTCCACATTCAAAAAAGTAACATTATACTTTAAGAGAAAGATATAGAACATGTTAACCCTAAAATACAACTTCATTTTTATATATCTGACCCAAATTTGATATTAGATTGTAATAAGAGTGGAAAACCCAAATGGTACAAGGTGAATTTTGGTAGCAATGATTATTTTATGTATTGTTATATCTGTCTTCATATGTAAAAATGTGGATTGCTACATTATATACATAACAATAAAGCCATGTATATATATATATATTGTAGTACTTGAGGATATTATACTGTGTTATTAGTTTTTCATTTTCATTCTGACATACTAATAATTCATGACATTGTAATAATTTTTTAATTTTATTATGATACATAAAGTTAAATGTACGGGGTCGCAGCGACATGAATTTAGAGGTTAGGTATAAGCGGAGGAGGGAGGGAACAAAATGGTGAGAAGTTGAAGAGTGACAGGAAAGATTGCCAAAAAAGTATGGGTTACAGGGATGGATGGAAATGGGAATAGAAAATAAAGGGGATTGAAGGGATACGATATAGATGATTGTGATTTTGAATATTTGTAAGAAGTCTAAAAACACATATTGCGGAGATTTTTTTAAAAATACGACGTTAAAATTTGTAAAAAATGGTAAAGTAAATGCATTCAACAATTTTAGGGGCACAAGATAGGAGAATGATTTTTTTTTAAAAGGGAACAAAATGAATTGGTTGAGAACTTGAGATCCTTGTTTTTTATTATAGGTTTTTTATATATGGATCTTAACATAATATGTTCTGTCCAATATTGATGCATTGAATTATTTAAGAAACACTTTTCATCTTACCACCCATGCTAACTGTCTCTTTAAATGCATTAAAAATTCTGTTACCATGTACATGATTCTAGATTACTTTTTTCCGAAATATTAAGCATCTCTTCTTCAAAAAGTGGTAGTATAGATATGTTTATTAATTTGTACCACAATATATGAATATATGTCGAATATTATTTTGATTTGAAATATTAACCCGTGTCAACATAGAAGTGTCATTGGAGTTGTGGCAACCCGTATTCGTTTATCGTCCGAACCATCCATTACAGGTGCTTTTCAATTTTAGCTGTTAATGCCTCGAAATTGCGGTTTGTGTTTTTAAATTCAAATTTTTCATCTTTTCTAATCCAATTTCCCCCCTTGCTATAATGAAATGTTCGGAGACATTTAATTGCTTACGACGCGCAAGTTGGCCACAATATTGTTTCCTTAGTCGTCCAAGTAAAACTGAAAAGGGTATGTATGTAAAGGCCAATGAAAACATACTTAGCACACGCGCCGACCGTCACTGTAACACATTTTTCCCAATTTGCAACCTTACTTAGAAGGTACAAGGGCATTGCACGCCCAACCTGGCCACAGCCGTCCAAAATGTCTAACTATTCAAATTTCTCACGAAGAAAGACGCCTACGCACCTACAAGGCCGCAACACTTAACGGCAAAGCTGTTCATAATCGCGGGTGGGGTGATAGGGATTTTGTGATAGGCTATGCCATCACAATATTCGTCCAAAATCCAACTCCAACAGCCGTACGATGGGCAGGCTCCATCGCTACCGGCCACCGCGTGATGAAGAACACTCGCAAGACCTGCTGGTTGATAAAAAAAGCCACATATCACACATTTTCCTTGCACAGGGGGTAAATGTTGCAGAATCAATGTCGACAATTACTTGTGCTTATTTTGCCCTAAGTCCTCATTTGGTTTATACATATATATAAATGGCTGAATTGGTTCTACATTAATGCACAAGAAGTCTATTCAATTTATCCTAGAGGGTCGTCAGTCGAAATTATGGAGTGGTGGAAGAGGCTGCCTCGTAAGGTGGCCGCGAAAGTTGTTAGTGCTGGGTTTGGGGATTTTCTGAGCCACTTGCCCGTGGCCGATAGAGATAGGAAGTTGCCTGTCGCACTTGCGGAGCGATGGTGGGACTCAACAAACTCCTTCCACTTGCCTTTCGGAGAGATGACACTGATACCCTTGGACTTCACCTGTATAACCGATGTTGCAGTGGGCGGCTTGCCCATTCCGTGGGATTACAATGTTAGGGAAAATGCCAATTACATCAAGGAGTAATTGGGTTGGGTGCCAGCTTTTGCTTCTGGTGGTGCCATTAGAGTTACCGATATATTGTCATTCTACAAAGACAAGGCGATTGACGAGAACGACGATGTCCAGCTGGCAGATCTGACTAGAGCTTTCATTCTATACATGCTTGGCCGCACTTTACTTAGCAACACGGCCGAAACAATTCACCTGTGCTGTCTGCCTGCGCTGGAGGACGTAGATCGTATAGGGGATTATAACTGGGGAGGGGCGGGGATGGCAACCTTGTATAGATTTATGTCCGCCGTCTCCCGAAGCCTGACGAAAAGCCTTGGCGGCTACAGCTTCGTTTGGGAGGTAAGTCCAAAATTGCCTTCACTCTGTGTCAATTCGACATTTTCATGTTCCGTTACATAAACTTTTCTGGCAGTTAGTGTTCATCTCGAACGGTGGACATAATTTGTACGACCACGTGTAGGTGTGGGCTTATGAAATTCTTCAGATAAGTCCGTATAAACTAAAACAGGACGAGAGGGACGTATTGCCCAAAATGTGGCGATGGCGCTCGTGTAATAGAGCCAACCGACAATCACCGTCTACGGTCGACATTTTCGCCGCGCAATTGACACCATTAACCCGGAAAACGTTCATTCCCGTATTTAGAACATCCAATAGTTTCTACCGCCTAAGTGTTAACAGTTGTTATGAATTTGTTCCGCCTGTTGAACAAACCAATGTTACATCGCTTGTTAATTGTGTGTCATAGGTCAACTGGCTGCCCTTCCCTGCAATGGCACTACCGAATCGGTATCTCAAATCCAAGGAACTAACTGCAACGAGATTGCTTTTGGATGGCCCCATGGGAAGATTTTACTACTTGGGCGAGAGGGTTATTAGGCAGGTATATGCAGGTATATGTGCAAAGTAACCTCCCCATCGGCCATCAGATATGTACATCACTGATACAATTTCGGGAAACAGGCTACATGATGTGCTTCATGGACTGCCCATTGCAAGCCTATACCCAGATCCCCCTCCATATGCTACGTATGACGAGTTTGTGCGCAGCAGGCTAATGAAACCAATGACTTCCTCCACGTTACCACCCAGTGGAAAGGAGTGCGTAATTCATATATGTGACCAGTTGCCACTAAGTGAGGCTACAACACCGTCACTGAAACATCCAATTAATTACCCTCCCTGGTCTGTGTTGTGCATACAAACTGATGGATCACTGGAGGAAGAGGGCATTCACGGAGTTGGTGGCGATATAATAGGGTTGCCTCTTCCATGTGCTGTTGGTGATGTGGTATGGCATTCTTCGCCCTGTACTTCTAAAATTAATGCAGCCATCTGTGTTGTTTCCGCTTAGGTGCCTAGACACTGGTACGAGGACCTGCTTGTTCAGTGCATGGGCCTGAGAAAGAAAGTCTTAGAAAAAAGTGCAGAAATATTTCGTTTGGCATCCAATGTGTCGGACAACTCACAAGTGGTGGACCAAAGGTTACATCAAATACAGGTAATTTTGGAAACTGCATTGAAGCTCCAAAAGGGGATAGGGAAACGCTGCCTTCGCGGTGGAATTGGTGGCCGGGAATCCTGTGTTTCTAAGCGTCCGAACACAAGTGCCGGGACGCAGACATTTACGGATGAGCTTGGTAGAGGCAAAGCGTAGGAATGTCAGGGAATTCATAATGCCAAAGACTGAGCACCCATGGCCCATAACCGCAAACAAGGTTGTGTAGCCAGAGGAATGAGTATGCAAACTAGTCGGGAGTCCCCACCAACAAAGCCAAGCTGTGAGCAATCGCCATGTGTGTTGTGTAATTCTAATACAATTTTAAACTTGAACACGGAAAATGTTAACAGTTGACAGATAATTGGTAACGTTGAACTTGTTTGTCTAAATTTGTACCGTTTAACTGCTTTGAGAGAAAATTTGTCACTGTAAATTTCTCACAACTAATTCATAGTCCTGTTCTTATTTTTCGTCTGTCCCAAATTGTTCTTCACCTGCAATTGAAGTTTGCAGTGAAATTAAATATTACAACAAAATAATTTAAATGGAAGTTGTTGTTACTATAAATCTATCACATTTAATGCATTACATTTTTCGAATTTATTTATATCATGACAGAAAACCCTTTTGTATGAATGCAACTCCAACACAAGAATATGAGTTCAAGTTTCCACACAGTTGTACAGTAATTAGTGTGAGGGAGGCTGACGAAGCATTGCTACCTAAGTGGATTGTTCCCACAAGGTATACCAATTTTTGTTAAACTATGTCACCAAAAAAAACTGGTGTATCAAAGTTGTTCGGATGGAGTGTCAGTAAACATGTGGAATTTTTTCTATAGTTCATAGGCATTTAGATTACGTACATGACGCGGACATTGCATAATTGTTATAATTAATAATAAATTCATTAATCGTGTGCAAACAAGTTACGTGAAATATTGTACTCCAATGGAAATGTACAAATGCTGTAAAAAAAATTAATCGTGTTCACCTCTGTTTCGTTACTTTGGGCACAAGACACATTTCCCTTTTTCTTTCACTTCAACAACTTCCTCTGTAAATTTTCAAGACTAAACTCCTACTGCACATTTTTCCGAGAGTAAACCCCCTCAAAGAAATTACAAATATCTATCTATAATTACATAATATATATAAATACTAATTAACTAATATTTTACACAGTTATAACATATATAAGATATTAAATTTAATCATTTAGCAACCTTATGTGCATAATAATAAACATATTTATTATTATATAAATTATTAATCTTACATACACATATATATTGTAAGGGATAATTTCAGAAACATCCCCTGAATTAGCTTATGGAAAAATGGGAAAACGGATAATTTATGGAGAAAAGGCATAAAGAGCTGGTGTTTTAGTGCAGACCTGGAGTACTTTTTTTATTCGATACATAAGCAGGGTTTGAATTCACTGCGATAGTTAACCAATTTTTCATACATAAACAAATTTACTAAAATTAAAATAGCGTATTTCAAAGTTGCGCTTCTACTTCAAAGTCAAGTACTCTTAAATAGCTAGTACTTAATTCATATAATGGAAGAAACTCGTAAAGAACTGGTATATTATGGACAATTTTTTTTGTTTACTTTAAAATATTTCATTTATATTAAATAATTCAAAAAATGCTAGTTTTTCTTTCGTAAAGATGTTTCTGTAACGGCTTATGAATTTTATTTGCAAATATTTATGTATTTAAAGTAAATTAAATGATTTATAATAAAATGTTCATACAAAACGTGGTACTTCATTCATGTAATACAGGAAAGTCATAAAGAGTTGGTACTTTATGGGATATTTCCTTTTTAAACTATTTTTTATTTATATTACGTAGATAACCTACTACTTTTTTTTTCATAAGAAATTACTGTACCATTTTTTGAATTTTACTTAAAAACATTTCTAACTGAAACAGCAGCCACAATAATGGCACAAAAAATGTTGCCTTACTTCCTATTCCAGCTTTACTTCATGTATTACTCTCTAAATTTGTGTTATTGTTGTTAGGCTTCATTAATCACTGTAGATGCCTTTTTCTCCAACTAAACGGTAATAATAAACCCAAACATCAGTAATAAATCCCAACTTCATACCATATATTTGTAATTTTGGCCTTCATGATGTCAGTTAAGGGACCCAATAACTCAAAGGCAAGGGAGGTCAGTCAAATTTTGAGAACCTCAAGGGGTGCCAGTGAAATTGTCAGAAACCTCAGGGGAGGTTTCTTAAATTATCCCTAATAAATATATTACAAACCATATCGTAATTGATAGTTATTGGCTAATTAAATATATTAGTACAAATGTATTAATAAAGTAACTCGAACTAATTAATAATTTCTATTAGTAAATATGTATAATTATTAGTATAATTCATAATATTAATTATATTACATAAATTAATATACATATATAATACATATAACTAATAATACTATTGTTATTGGTGCACTGAAGAGACGCATAAGCATTGTGAGCAATGAAAATAGATGGGGAGAAACAGAAGTTACTGTTCCTACACCTGAATGGAACGATGGGCAAAAGAAAAGGCGTTGGGCCTTACGGTCATTAGTTAGGATAGCAAGGAGAGGAACAAACAGCCCATATCGTAAAAGCAGTTTATAGCAGCAGCGTAAGGCACCAGTTTACAAAAGTTGGGCAACTGAAGCTGATTCCCAAGTAGCCACTTCGAAAAACGTCTATCCCACGAAGAGATTTTGCGCAACATACGCTTCCACTTAATTTCCTATTTACAAAAAAGGACCGTAACAAGTTTGGTTCGTCTAATAAACAATTTGTCAACTACTTACTCTCCTATTAACCAAGTGCAGTAGCACTATTTGCTACAGCAGTGCTTACGACGCAATCATGACAGTCATGCACTGGTGATCCTTCTGTGCATCACCCCTTCGGTGGAACTCCAATGACTTACCCATCTAGACCTAGCAACCTTGAATACTCTTCACCCTACCGATACATAACAAAAGACAATCCCTCAAGCCGGTGTTGCTCTGTAACCTGTGCTTCGTCTACTTCCATTCACAACCATACCATCTCTTTCAACCTCTACATTTCACACCTAAAAGAATATATAATAGGATTTACACACGCAACAGCAGTGAAATAAGAACAACAAAGCCATTTACCGACAGGTACTGCATCAGTACAATGACTGTTTACTACCTTTGAGTGGCTGTGGTCATAACAGCTTACAATGGCCCATGACACATTCAAACTTACATTATTTACACTTCAATGGTAACGGGATAAAATTTTTTAAAACACCACCACAACATGTACCCAGCATTCCCCGCATTCAGGAATACCTTGTAGCCTTCTCATGCTCAAAACAAATTAATGCGAAGGAAAGATACAAACCGTTCCCCTTATACAATTCCGTACTTGTTTCATCGAAAGACTACTCTTGCACCTCTACTCACCAAAACCTGCCTTATTTATTGTGTAACTGCAAACCGAAGCATCACAACAGTAGTGTCTCATCTTTCTCCTAGACTTCTTTGTTGGCCACCTGTGTCCCTTCCACCGTTACCGAATGGTTATGGTACAAATGCTTGTCCTCTCCATTCGCCAGAGTCGCTCTAGCCCGTACCAATTTCAAATGATTTTTCCAGCGAGTCATCCAAACAATTTTCTATATAATCATCATGAACTGCTGTGTTGTGCGAATTCTTTTTGTATGAGCATGTTCGTTGGTTGTGGCCTGCCTGCAATCTTCAACCCATATATCACATGTCAAATCATTTGTGACTGCAAGTAATCACGTCAACTAAGCACAATGCTAACATTACACCACTTCAACTTTCTTGCATTGCCAATAACTTTGTATACTTTGTATGCACTTTTAATTATGTGTTTATTTGCTACTGTTGATAATAAGAACGAAAAATACCCACTTCTTCATTATTACCTTCCCTGTCTACTTCATGTATTTTATCAATTAACTACTGTATAACTGCGTATGCAATTCCGATAGTACCTGCAATGACCACACTTTCTTTTCTTCTTTGCTTCTGCATGCTTGTGATTACCTTTAGACCGGGACACCCTGGGATCTAACAGCCCGAATGTTCTTCTACTTCTATCGTTTCTCACTCTTGAATCCATTGCAAATCCATCTCCCCCATATCCCCTGTCAATCCACTTCTCCTTTAGGTCCACAGAATGCTTGTCAAACATCTGCTGCAGGTCATTAAACGCATCATCCATGTAGGAGGCATAGTAACACATAGTATTACAACTGGACTTTAAAGTGCCATATCAGGCCATTTGTGTCAACTGTTCGTCTGCAACAAATGCTTTCATTCCATTATTAGTACAGTAAACTCCCTTTGTCCACCGCTTCGAAATGCATGCTTCTGGGATCCTGTTCATTCCTTCTACCACCATCACGCGAAACATGTGAGCACAAGGAATCCCCTTTGACTCGAATTTCATGCAAGAGCAGATTAGTTTCTCCATTGACCTATCATAATCCACCCTCCAACTTATTTCGTGTCCACCATATTTCGAGTAATAATATGTACGACTCCCTCCCTCCTCGCTCCAGCCCTCAGAAATTAGAAGTCCTTGCCTGTTCAAATGCTTCCTCACCATGAAGAACACATTCCTTGTAAACATCTCCGCTGCGCTCCCCTCTAATTCGGATAGGATTGTGGTTAAGACTGGTTTTGTGTTTTCGCTTTTGTGAACTGCTTTGCTCTCAGTATGTCGAAGCCATGCTATTGCCAAATCAAAACTTCTAACGAATTCATATAGTCGCATTTTTTCATTCAAGTACTCATTTAAAAGAGCATTCATTTTCTCACACCTTTGAGTACTTCTCATACCTGCGAAAAAATGACCGCGTAAATATGCCTCTGCCCATAACCTTTTCCTACGGTACAACTTCTTCACCCACTCATTCTCTACTACCCCACATTCATTAACTAACCTAACCCACCGATTCTCAAACTCAAGAGTGCTACACTTTCTCGCCATCAGGTTATACAACCTGTTATTAAACTCCTCGCACCGAATATTACTCCGTGCATTTCTATGCAAGTGCCACGAACATAGCCTGTGACAAGCATCCGGGAGAAGATTCTTTATGGCTCTTCGCATTGCACTGTCCCCATCTGTCATCACTGCTACTGGCTTTCTACCTTTCATAGCCTCTACAAATGTATTTAGCACCCATTCATATGTTTCAATCCTCTCATCTGATAGCAGTGCACGGCAAAAAATAGTACTGTTCAAATGGTTATCTACCCCTGCAAGTACAACTAGTGGCTTGTGGTATTTATTTGTTTTGTACGTTGTATCAAACACTAATACATCTCCAAATATACTGAAGTCCGCACAAGATTTAGAATCTGCCCAAAACAACCTTGCCAATCTTCCTTCGTTATCTACATGATATTTATAAAAGAACATGTCATCGACATCCTTCTTCGCTGCCAAGAACCCAAGTGCCCATTCTGCATCACCATTAAAAATATTTTTTCTACGTTCCTCGTCCATTCGGTTAACAGATCCTTAATGCAAAATCCCACGTTACTATACCCTCCGGCTTTGATAACAAAATGTTTCATTATCTGGCATATTCTGGCCCCAACCAACTTTAGACTTTTTGCCTGCGCATATTCTGCATCGCTCACTTTTCTATGCGACCTAATGTGTTGCACACTTGCCTCTGATGCCAGCGGGTGATTGTGCTCCATAATGAAACGTGTCACCACATACTTTACCGATTCTATGTCATATTTCACGCGAAAGCAAGCCCCACACCCGGTTCTTGTGATTGGTTTTGCTTCTCTTTTCCGGTCTTCATAATTAAACCACTTTTCATTCCTGTAACCTTCACAGCAACATACCCATTTTCTAAATCTTGAAATGCCATCTGCATCTTGTTTGGCATTACTTTTATGAATCCCAAATCTACTTAGTTTCGCATACAAATTATAGAATTCCCTAACTTCTTCTTCCGTGTCAAATGTTAATTTCATTACGTCATCCACGCCTATTGCGCCCACCAATTCATCTGCCTCCTCATCTTCGTGTCCTCCTATTGAACCACCATTTTCTTCAATGAATGTGTCTCGGTCACACTCAGGTTCTTGGTTAAGGTCAAATGACCTTAACCTGTCGCAACCATCCATTCCCATTTTTCCGTTATCTGTTTCCTGCACCATGTCATGAGTTTTAAGAGCCACATCCTGCCCTATAGTTACAACCCCTGTGTGGTTGTTCAATATTTTTTCTAACCATGGTCGCTTAACATTTTTTTTCAGCCTCCCCATATGCTTTCGTTTGTAACATAAATACTGATCGTCTACTAATGGAACAAAACATATATACACGATCATTTCAGTTAACAAACCATACTTTACCTCACAACTTTCACAAAATGCAGACGATAAACATTATTCTAACATTCATATACACAGTTTTTATAAGTGTGGCTAATGCAATTATATCAACCTTTAACACAAAATACCATTATCGACATGCATTTTCATTAACACCCACAAACTCAACCTGTACTGTGTGTTTCTTTAATTCTTTTCACATAAGCATTCGCAATGCAGTATGGGGGCCATTATCGATGTCCACACAGCAATCCAAATCACTCTGTTTTAAAACTTTAGTCCTGTTACAACGTCTTCTTCACGTCTTCACTCATTTCTGCTTAATTTCCTTTATACAATTTAATACAAATTAGAGGACCAACATTTCCTACGTACGTACACAAAGCTCGGTGCACAAATAAACTGTGATAATTTCCCGATTTCGTTTCATCTTTGTTCGAAGACACAGGGTCTTACACCCCGTATTTCGTATTCCTTATTTCTCTATCATTGCCTCTTACAAGAACTGTAGAAATCACCCTACTAGACGTACAGGTGTTTTACTCGTTATTTTACTCCATTTTTCAAAGTTATGGACAAAAGTACTCACCTTTGATTTCTCTGCTTTTGTTCCACGCCGTTACATTCTGTCACCACAGTTTCGGAAGGGCCTTCCTCAGATATATCTACCGTCACCGCTTGCGCCTGAATTTACGCCAGTAGACACCACCTCTGTCTATTCCGCCTTGACTTCTTCTTTACCAAATTTTTGCCTTCGATTCCGACCTCACCACCTGTCTTCAAACACACGCATCACTGCGGGCCCCAACATGGCTGTGTGTTTAGTACCTAATACGCTTCCTCTTCGGTGGCCCCAGCATGGCTTTGTTTAGTACTGCTTACGCTTCGTCTTCGATATTTTATATAACAGAACCGACACCGGTGTGTTAATTTTTATGCTTTCCGATAAATAATTTTGTATTCAAGGAAATTGGGTTTTCCTGACTGTCTGATGGACGAAAGTCGTAAAGAGTTGGTCGTTTATAAAACAACCGTTTTAACTAAAATTTATCCCATAACCCAACATTTGTATTTAAGGCACGTTGAGTACTCTGTCACTGTAATGGTTGAAAGGCACAAAGAGCTGGTCTTTCACTCACCAACGGGTTTAATTTCATTTTATCCGATAAATCAGTCTGTCTTTATGGCACCTTGGGTATTATGTTGTTGTAATGGAAGAAAGCCAAGGGGAGCTGAAACTTTTAAACTGAGACACCCGTTTGAATATAATAATGGTCCTCAAAATGGATTTAATCTTTAGTTGTAGTGCAGGAAAGCCATCAAGAGTTGGCTCTTTATTCAAAAATGCATTTGAATATGATATTGTACGATCACTAACATTTGTATTCAAGGAAAATGGGTACTCCGTTGTTATTATGGACGAAAGAGTTGAAAATTGGGGTTGTTTTAATAAAGTTAACGGGTTTATTTTTACTCCTTAGCCCATTATATTTATGTTAATTCCGTTTCACCCCAATGCATTTCCAGCTTGTGCAGTACGCTACATTTCCAATGTCCAAACCGCGGTTATAGGTCATCACTTCCTTTTCTAGAATTATTCCCTTTCGTCGTCCGTACTTGTCAGGTTGAAACGTGGAGGCTTCTTTGCCATATTATTTGCTTTCCACACCTGTCTTCGAACTTTGTGAATACACTACAGAAATTACCTTGTTTAAAATACCATTTTTCTTTTTATGCTTAAATTTAACGGTACAAATTGGTCATGAGTTGATACGGTGAATTTTTCGGAATAATATTAATAAAATAAATTCTCACATATTGTCCGGTGGACACATCTTGTTTTTTCATCAAGGCCATGAAATTTTTAGAGCCTCAAGCTCCACGTAGTGATATGGAATTCAGGCTCCTGTAAATGAAATGCACGGACTTGATGACCTACAAAATTTTTGTTGAAAACGTGTCAACTTTCAAGGACTTCATCTCTGACTAGATATTCTAGTGACTTCCTCAAACAAGGATTCGGGGCACAGATGGGTGTTAGTGACAACTATTCAGAACGTAATGTTTTTTAAATATTTTATAATTCTATGTAAATCACCTGCAAAAATTCATAACAGACATATAATTGTTATACATGAAATGCACTTGAACAGTACGTTACAATTTATTATACTCTTGTTGCAAACATGTACAAACAGTTAAGATATAGTTATAATTTATTTAAAAAATGTTACCCTATTTTGGATGGTTGCTACAAACAACTATTCCCTGCATCTCGCAAATTATGGGTAACTTATCAGAATATTGCTAAAAAAAGAAATCGGCAACCTAAGGAAAATGATGGGTCTTTTCTCAATGTAGAAGCAATGTTTTAAACTCTGTACTAACGACAGGATTGGCTGAAAGTCCAATTCTTAATTTATCGGTTCAACTGGTCGGATCACCGATCCTTTAATTATTAAAATATTAAACTTAAAAATGGTAATAGAAGCTCTTTTTCTCGCTGCATCATTTGAACGGCGACTTTGTTATGCTTTTCTTTCAACTTTTTATGCTTCTCCTGTATTTTTTTTTCCTTTTTCCTTTTCTTTCTTTACTGATTGGTTTGATTTTGACAAAACCCAGAAAAACAAAATTACCATTATAAAAAATCTAGAAAATGTGGTTCATACACTAAAATAAGAAAAGTCCTTCATATCAACCACAAAAAATTCATCCAATGTCTCAAATATAGCACTATAAAGGCGAATAATATTTTGAATTTAAGAACAAAACAAATTAAGGTACTACCAAAAAAATGGAATACAACCGAACATCTAAATGTTAAATACCGATGATAATCATTTTATGGTCCATCGTGATCTGCATTACCACTAGTAGGAGCTTTATGCTTAGATATTTTCAAATCTACATCTTTCTGAAATTTATCATTTAAAATGTAAAATAAAGAAATAGAAGAAAGAGGAATTACAGGATTGTGAGCAATAGTGAAGGGCGGTTTGAATAGTGAGTAGAGAAGGAGGCCTTAAGAGTGTTCGAAGTACAGGAAAATAAAGGGTGGCAGTGGTGGAAATGGAGATTGGGGAAGAGTTGGGGGGGGAGACTATGGTTGTAAGTCCTTTTAATTGGCTGATTCTGGACATTTAGCCCATTGAACAGACACAAAAGATCAATACAAGCAGAGCTCAAATCATTACTAGCCTAAGAGATGTTGTAGTGGCCCCAAAAATGACAACAGTAGTAGCCCAAAGTCTTGATTCCCAAGACCTGTTGTAGTGGCCCAAAAAATGACAATAGTAGCCCATAGTCTTGGGTCCCAGGAAATGTTCCCAAAAAATGACAACATTAGTAGCCCAAAGTCTTGGCAAAGCCCAATACGATAACATAAAATAAAAAATCCTATCGGATTGAATTATGCGGTTCTTTGGTAATTTGACCGACTTTGACCAATTTTTTATTCGACTCCGAGTTTGGCATTCAATCGAATTATGGTCAAATCGATTGAACTTATTCGATTTTAAATACACTGCTAGAAGTGCCGAAATGTTAATATTTTAAATTCTTGAAACTAAATGTGGCTCCCTATTTTATAAAACAGCCCCTCCATGAGGGGCTCTTTTGCAAAATTACATGTGGCCCAGTTGTTGAAAAAAAAATTTTAAAAACGGGGACTGCATGTGTCACATGGGACCACTTGTTTGTTAAAAGTAAATTTAACAAATGGGCTGCACGTGTTACGCTCGACCGAAATTTTCATCATTAAAAAAAAACAATCAAATTTCTTTATATGCAGCTAAGTATGGCACTCAATGATTGGAACGAATAATTGCAGTAAGGCATTAATTATATGTAATCAATCGTTCTAGTAAATGGATCAACTTGGTTGCTTTCCTCTGTTTATTGTGATTATTTGTTCTCTTGCTTTTTGAATCACGGGAACACTAGCACAAATATAGATTAGCATATATGCTTTTCAAAATATAGAGAATGCACAATTCAATCTGGTAAAAACACAAAAAAAAAAAAAAAATAGGAACTCTTTTCGTGGGCCTACAAACATATTCAAATTACCCTCCAACAATTTATTTAAGGGCAATTTTGTAAGGATACAAGAAATAAATATGGTGTGACTCTGAGACAACGCAAAAAGTAAACTATGACATTAATGACGGAACAGTCGAAGTAATTTTTTTCTATGAATTGCATACACATGAGTGTGCGTCAATTACTAGTAATAATAATTTCCTCTTGTTTTCCTTTTTTTTTCTTTTCTTTAAGGACCACAATATTGCCCTTCTTTTTTTTCCGTTCATTTAAGAACTGCAAAAATTAGTGGAGAAAAATTCAAATTCTAATAAGTTATAAAAAAAAGACTAGTAAAAAATGCTTTATTGTAATGCATAGTACACACCGATGAATTTTAGTTAATGAATATGGGAAGTGGCATCTTGTTTGGATTGAAACTAGCCTGGGGTGTGGTCGCATGTGCAGTTCTTATATCCATCCCGTTAACGAATTTTTATTTTTATTTTATTTTTCGAAAACTAAGGTCCACATATGTTAGGGGCTCTTTTGTGTTCCAAAATTTTTCAAAAAAAAAAAAAGGATTTTAAAAGATTTCAAAATTAATAGGAAAAAGGTGCTCATGCAGCACACCTAGATGAAGAAAGGCCCACGATTTCCCTCATTTTGTCGATTTTTTATTTTTGAATAATATTTACAGAAATTGGCCCAAATTATGGTCCATGTTATATCTAATACATATTTATACTCATTAGCACTATCTATATATCATGCAAAATAACACAAATTTCAAAAGAGTACAGGAAAGTTTGTGTAATTCTAAAAAATCAAAAGGTATGTTGCTACAATAAAGGGAATTGTGGGGGCAGGTCAGTTTGATTCCATAGTTTTTGCATGAGGTCCATCCAATGCTATTTGCTAATAATCAACCAAACAATGCAATAAAGTCAATGATCAGAAAAGTGATCCAAGTGTTTGTACGGAGTTATTGTCTGGTTTCTTAAATTATAAGTTTTGTGTTTGAATTTGCTGCTCAAGGTTTCTGCCAACTAGGGGGAATCTCAGGATGAGAGCTGCAGACCAAGAATTAAGGGTTAAAATAACATCAATCATCAACAGAGAGTGTAAGGCAATAATGCAGGCAGGAGAATCAAGGGTGATGACTTTTAGGGGGATAAAATGACAGGCAACAACAAAAGTGCAATGATTCAGCACTGAAGAGACCATTGCATTGAAGAGATCCTTGGTGAGTGCAAGCTATTCTTCAAAGGTAATGTCGCAATTTGTAACTTTTGATGGAAACATCTAGTCTCGTCAAACTGACAGGAGAAAAAGTGAGATTTCGGGGGGAGCAAATTATCCAAATTTTCAGTGTTGTTGTAAGCTTCATAAATAGAATAACATAAGGGTTTTACTGGAACCAAATTATTATCTGGCTTGTGTTTCTCCCCAAAAGGCCGACATGTTATAGAAAAATGTCAATTCGAGCAAATTACCCCAAAGTAGGTAAGATTTTTGTAACCTCAGCGGTGCTAAGTGAACCTTGGGTGAAATTTCTGAAGTAATCATGCGAATTGTGCAATTTTTATATGAGGACTTTTAATGATTTCATTTTTTGTAACGAGGCGCTTTTATAGTTGTCTATCATTTTTGCTTTTAAGTAATTTTATTTTGCTTCAGTATTTTATTGTAGTTTCTTTGTTATTCTTAGGATTTATTTCGTCTATAAAAATTTTTATACTAGAATGTAATATTGAAATTTAATTTGGACTCGATATTGCTCAATTTTTTCTCTATTTCTTGGGAGAAGATCGCTTGGTTTTTCCTTTCGTCGCTTCCATGCAAGTTGGGTTCCATTTTTTCTTTACAAAATATCTTTTACTTTCATATCAATAATTGATGCACGAAGCCAAAACAAAGGATGCAGGTTATAAAATGGTTGTGTCGGCATCAATTTGGAATCGACATGGCCACCTCCATTCTTTTTTTTTTTTTTTGGGGGTAAGAAAGAAAGTTCATTACACTAACAAAAGCTAAGAGAGAAACAGCACAAATATTCTAGTTTAAGCGCTCATGGTGCACGAGCTATGAGCAAAGGATCACTAGGTGGTCCATGGATAGTTTACGACGTCAAAAGGCGATGTGGACATATCTGTGTATATAAACAACGGTTTGTCTGCGAAAATATATTTTAAATATTATATTTTTTTATAAAAAGCTAAGAGAGAAACAGCACAAATATTCTAGTTTAAGCGCTCATGGTGCACGAGCTATGAGCAAAGGATCACTAGGTGGTCCATGGATAGTTTACGACGTCAAAAGGCGATGTGGACGTATCTGTGTATATAAACAACGGTTTGTCTGCGAAAATATATTTTAAATATTATATATTTTAAAATATAAGAGATGATATATCCTAAGAAGTATAAAAAGGGGAGTTGGCTGATATGAGTGCAATGGTGATGGTCCCGTATGGGCACCATCAGTAGGTGGCTAAACATGGAATTTCACATCTTTGTTTTGGTGTTGGACGGATTGACATGCTTAACATATACGGTGGTGGTGTTAACTTGCGTGGAAGCAATTGGGAGCTTCTGAAGTTGCATGTCTTGCATGTCTTTGTTAAAAACGGTGCAAATGTGCTTTAGACAGGTGGCTAAATTTGAAATTTCACCTTAACATATTAGTATTGTATAGATTGAGTTTACTTTACTTTTGTTGCCTTATTACGTGGAAGCAATTGGAGGCTTACCCATTTATTTTAATTTTTTTGTAATCTCATTTAAATTCATTTTTACAAATTAAGTTATCAATTTATACCATCCTTTACACTCATTATTAGTTTAAAATATTTACTTATAATGTTCAATAAGCCTGATTATCAATTTTTTTTCATCCGTACTCTATGTCACAAAATTACATACTATTTAATAATTGATCAATAAGAATATAAAAATTTGAACTAAGTACTATAAAAGTTAACATAAAAATTTAATCCAAAAATTTTGAACCCCTAGCATTTTTTTCATGTGTAAATTTAAATTTTCATTTTGGAAAGGTAGGAAAATAGGCTAAAATTTGTCATAAATTGGTAATGCTAAAAAATGAGCAAGTTAACAAACTAAGAGAAAATAAAATGATAAAATAAAATCAACAAATAATAATAGTAATAATGAAACAAAAGTAGTTAACATCCTGACAAAATGAAGAATCTGAAAAAAAAAAAAAAGGTGGAGAAAGAGAGGAGGTTTGGGAGAAGACAATTCTAAATGATTTAATTAGATTTGATGAGTTATCCAATAAAATTAAATGGGTATTATTGGGTAACTCATTTTATACTCATATGCAAAAATTTAAGATACCCATATCCATCTATTCATAGTCGAGTATGGATAAATTTAGTTAAATAGGTTTGTTTGTCATCTATAGTTTTGCAATAGCTGTTGACATTAGTTTTCTACCATGCAACCACCTATTTTTGTTAATGTAAATAGTGGTTTTGTCTACAGCTCTTTGTATGAGCTTTCTATCCTGTAATGACCAATTTTTGATAATGTACAGACTGCTACAAAATAGTGTGCCTACGTATCCTGAACTACCACTCTTTCATCATCAAATTCGCACACACCCACTCTTAACTCCACACACACAACTAACAACTTCACAAAAAACTGGGCACCCTCATGCATCGCATGAGGCACAAATAAACTAGTATATATAAGATAGGAAGTATGTATATATATATATACGGTAGGTTCAATGAATATTAAATATGTTAACGACTACCACGAAAGCACCCGTTAGAAAAACCGTATAGACAAAACTATGTTCCTTCACGGACCACTAATAAGAGCCAAACCTTCACGGACCATAGTTACGGAGTTACCCAATGCCATTGTATCCTTCTTTCTTTGCTTCACCAAATCCTTCACATGATTTTCTAATAATTCATGAAATAAAGAAAATTTAATGAAAAATTTGTAAAGTTAAAAGAAAAAGAAAAAGAAAACTATGTTCCTTTTTTTATGAATTTGTCTCTGCTCAATTCTAATGGAGTAGTCCACGTCTTCATTTTCTCTGGGCTTGTAGAACACGTAGCATTCTGTTTATTATTCTCCAAGAATTCAATCGATATATTCTTACTTTTCTTTGTTTATTGGTGTTGTTAAGGATGATATTGTCATTAACAAAGTAGGACGAGCCTTTTTACGAAAATTACCTAGAATATGTTGGTCGAGATTCCAATTGAGGGCAAAAAAGCTAATGAGCGAGACATATGGAGACCATTGATGGAGACATCTGATCTTGTGAAATTGACAACAAAAGTAAGTGAGATTTTCAAATTTTCAAAGGTGCAAATCGTTCCAATTTTCAGTGTTATTGTGAGTTTCATAAATAAAACAACATAAGGGACTTATCTGAATCAAAATATTATCTCTTTCGTATTTTCTCTAAAAGGCACTGACATATTACATAAAAAAAAAACTCAAGCGAGGTACTTTGAGGTCCTTGTTTGAAATGTCATTTTTCCCTAAAAAGCTTTTATGTTTTCTATTAATACATTTTTGAATCATTTTGTTTGGATTTTATTATCACAAAGGTGCTAAATGGCATTATGAAAAATTTCAAAAGAGGTTTTTAAAATTATCCCTTAATATTGTGGATTGAGTAATGTTTAGATGAGGACTTTTAATGATTTCATATATTGTAACGAGGGGTTTTTACAATTTCCTATCATTTTTGCTATTTAGTAATTTATTTTATTTCTGTATATTATTGAAGTTTCTATGTTACTCTTCTTAGGATTTATTTCCTTTATAAATACTTTTATCCTAGAGCAATCAATGGAATAATATTGAGACTTATTTTGGCCTTGATATTGCTCCTTTTTCTCCGTTTCTTTAGGGAAGATTGTTTGGTTTTTCCTTTGTTGCTTCAATGCCAGTTTCGGTTCAATTTTTACTCGCTCCCACATTTGGGTACTTGCAATTATTATCAACAGTACAAGGCTTTTAAATGATTTTGATCCGGAATATCTCCACTTGACATTTAATGTATCACACGTGTCTGATTGATAAAAAGGCCACAAAGTGTGATTTTTTTTTTTTTTTATCGACATAGAGATATCCGAATCAATTCTTACAGGGTCCGACTAATTTCCTGCGGTCCAGAAAAGGAGACCCCACTCCACACCAAACACATTAACAACGGGACTCGAACCCTGAATAACCACAAAGTGTGATAAGATATGTTGGGATCCAGAAGAATGAAATGTCTCGAAATTGCTTTTGATGAAAGTTTCATGCATGGTTGTTGTTTGCATTTCACGAGGGTGCCACGCACTATCAAGTGCAATGTTTGTACCTGAAAAGTGCAAATTTGGGCCCACTGAAAAGATAACAAAGGGGCTGTCATATTGAAGGGCATGGAATGAAAATGTGTGAAAGTGGACCAAAATCAACCACCCATTACTTGTGTTAACTCCCAAAAATTTGTTTGAGGCCATAATACAAGCATCACAAAATAGTACTTTAAACGTCGTGACAAGAGTAACAGCGAATTGTTTTAAATTTGGATGAAGGAAAAAATATGGCAAGATGAAAAGTAATAATCAAAGAAAAACAAATTAAATCATAAAAAATAGAAATCATGCTGCTAAACTTCCTAGTGAAAACAGTAGTACGGAAAATTCAAGTATCAAAAGAAAGTTAAAAAAAAAAGTGCTTGTATAACAAACTGATATAAAGGATTTGTAACTTTTTCTTAACAGCTTGTATGCTTTTTTAGAATTCCAATATCAAATATTTGAATACAAATGTAATATAAATGCGTACTATCCTCTGAAGAGTGACAATCTTGATCGACACGTTGTGATTCGTGTGTCTAACATAGGTGGTTCTCTCTCTTCCCAAATTATGTATGGTGGCTATCAATGGGACAAGCCACCCCAGCAATACGATGTTAGTGTTATTGATATGAGAGAGGGACCTAATCTTTTATAACTATAGTGGGATCTCTCATTAAGTTAACCCTAATCTAAATAACATGCCCTACACCTTACATATCATACCAAATAGATGACTAAGACGGATCTAAACTCCAACTACAGTGGATTTAACAAAATAAATATCATCAGTAGAAGCCCAAATTAGAAAATAATTCTAACATTTCTCCCACTTAGGCAATACTGATTATTTTCAACTTGAGTTTGAAAGCATTTTAATTGTTAATTTCAAAATAGTTTTAGACAACGGCTCTTGGATTAAACATAACTTTAGTGGCCACGGTAAGAAAATATCTTAGTCTAGAATTTTATCCAATGGGATTACTTGTATTTTCATCACTTATTAATGTAGGACTTCCATAATTACAAATATTAACACTTCATTAACACAATTTCCAAAGTGTGATAAAATGAGTGTGGTTTGACTCGCGTGATCCAAGAGTAATACAATCAAGTCAAAACCACAATCAATCCACTTTATAGTCTCAAACCGATTCGATATATAACTCAAGTCCCCTTTAGTGCTTCTAAACCGAAGCCACTTCACAAAGGAAGCATTTGCAGGACTTTCATCTGCTTAACTGCATTAAGGGTCTGTTTGTTTGGAAGAAAAATATTTTCCAGAAAATGTTTTCCTGATTTTCTATTGTTTGGTTGGGTTATTGCTTTGGGAAATTTTTTTCTTACCGAAGATATTTTACATCAAATGGTGTAAAATGACTACCCAGATATATGAACTGAAGTTATTTCCCATGTCCGCCTTGTAAGTCATAAGACTATCCATTCAAACTCCCCCACCAGCCTTAAGATTCACAACAAAACCCTCACTTGTGCAATAGCCCACTAAAGATTTGTAGTCTCCATCTCCTCCCAAACACTGGAAAAAACATAGAGAAGGTAATTATTTTCCTTGATAAAATTTTCCATGAAAGACATTTTCTATTGAAAATATTTTACCTTGAATCAAACGGACCCTAAATCCTAAACCATTTCACATATGAAGCAATCATTGTACAGCTTTTATTCAATATTTATATGAGCTCATATATGTAGTATAATCTCAAATGTGCACATATATGAGTAAATCATATTCATAACTGCATAAATCAGGGAATGAAACCTTTATTAACTTAAATAACTGTAAACTGCATACATGAGAGATATGACTTATTTATAACTCCTATTGAAAGTACAACCCTATAAAACACACCACACATTTGACATAATTGTCAGACTATTACAAATTTACAATGTAAGTCACTTAGTCAATAATTACTAAATATTTAATCATTATAATGCTTATCAACCCATTTCCTTATTTTACTTAAAAGAACTATAAAAATTGTAAACATCCATGTCAGGTAATTCAAAATTTAGAGCTCATTATTGTGAAAAACAACAGCGGAAACATCAAACTTGATCCAGAGATGAAAAAAAAAACATAAGCTCTTAAAACAAACTTGTTCAATGTGAGCCCTTTGAGCATTAGGTTAAGACAAATAAAACCTCCATTCTACAGGGTATTCATTAACTTAATTGTCTATAAGATTTTTGAATGCTCAAAGAAAACAAGCAATCTTTAGTTTCGTAAAACCTTATTAATTCATTAGCAAATACACGAAACATAAACCAATATTAACAAAATTTATCCATCCACATAATTACTATGTAGGTAAAATCCGGTTTTATACCACAAACTAATACAAAGATCACTCATTAAAAACTGTATCAAATTCCACATGAAATTCTTAAAGATCACTTTCACTGCATTACTTTTTAACCCCAATTTATCTTTAGCCATTTGAGATAAATTGACATGTAGTTTCTCATTTGACTTTTAAGTGTACAATCAATGTAAAACATGAGTCCCAACCATTCTTTATTTTTAAGATATCAAAAGGTGCTAGCTCCCAAGATATTTTACATCAAAGTTCTTGGAATAATATCTCTTAACTGTACAAAACTTAAATTTCAGCTAGCTAATTGAAAAACATAGAATATGGACAAAACTAAATTAGCTCTCATAGGCTGTGAGAATAATTTCAAATGCCATAGTGAAAAAACTGTAACATCATAAAGGCCTTTTAAAAAATTAATTACAGAAACATACCATACGTGACACAAGGTCTAAGTTTCTCTTGAAAATGTGATATTTTCAACTGGATAATTCCAAACACAATGTATTTCTTCTCTAAATCTAAATCTCATCAAAAAATTTTGGATCAAAAGTGTTGGGCATGCTGAAGATAGATATGGCTATATATCATGTTCCACTTTAAAGAGATTTAGACAAAAAAAAAATTTACAATGCACTTGACCATATCTTTAGGAGCATTCTTTAGATCACTTGACCACACTATTCATCTTAAAGTGTCAAGAATTTTGTTGAGCAATTACACTCAAAATAGCAAACTAAATATCAAGTAAAAGGGTCCCTATGTCAATATTGGTAAATGCTCATATTATCACCAAAACCACATTTAAAACTAGGCCCAATTATCTTCCAATATTTTAATTCTAGTTGACCCTAGAATTATTACAGAGGCAATTACATTTTGCTGCATAAGGTATGTAATAGTCCAAAATATGTGGGCGTTAATTAGAAAATCTTTATTGCATGAAAGTCCATGCATTTAACATTAACATTTTCTTCCCCTTTATTTTACTTTTGTTTGTGTATGTACTATCAATGACATTAACCAATGACAGTTATTATATTATCAAATCCCAAAAGTTAGATAAAATATCAACTAACGAATGAAGGATTTAAAACATATAAAAGAAAAATAAATTGTGTTATTTTTTTGTACAACTTGAGCTCATAAAACTTGAAGCACCCTAAAATTGACATTTAGTATTTTTAATGTCAAAATTATGAGTTGGACCAATGGAAGCTTTCTAAACTTCCCCTCATTTATTATTCACCCCAATTGGAAGATATATGCCAACCACTTATTGACACTTGAATATAAATATAAAATTGAATCCCAAATTACTGAAAGAAAATGGACCCTTTAAATTTAGTGGACAACAAAAATTGTACTTTATAGTGGTCAAGAAGGTAGGTAGTTTAACACGGTCTTACAAAAAGTTCTTCCCCAATAATCTAACAGACAACACTGTCTATTAATGCTCATTGAAACTATAACTTTAGATCTTCCATAGTCATAAACTTGTTGATCAATGGACTCAAACAAAATTGATCAACAATTTGAATTATCATGGTACTTTGAAAAATGCAAAAGGGCAAACTTATGCATAATCTTAATATTTTAATTTATCCTCTAAAACTGGCCTTTTCTATATCAAACTGTAATTATAGCACTTTAGAAACTTTACTTGCTGTAATTATAGCACTTTAGAAACTTTACTTGAAGTACAATAATAACAAGATCAACCAAGCTAAGTGGTAAACTCAACTTTACGTTTTCCATCTCAAAACAATATTGCCAAACAAAACAACAACAAAATGACAATTGTTCACACAAATATTGCAAACTTTAAACAATTATATTCAAAGATATAATCACACATTTGGAACAATAATAATAGGTGAGCAATTAATGGCAATATTCATGTGGAAGATATAGTATAGTTCTAAAGAGTGTTCTTTGAATAGCATAAAGCTCCCACTCAAGTGAAACAGTGAGATAACTTTAGAAGAACTGATGTATTTCAAGTGGATTTACCCCTTCTGAGGTCATAATTTTCCCTCATTGCACACTTGATCCTTTTAAACTAATATATATGATTATCACCTTCGGTCACATAATCATATAATACAATTATAAAAGACAAGCACCTCAGAATCCTTATTAAATAAATTTATGAATTATGATAATGGTCACTTTGGTGTATCAGTAATAATAATTTAGTAAATTATTTAACTGTGATAAATACCATATGATTATAAATGTACCATGTTATCACTTGACCCTTCCAAATTTAATATGCATAAATACCCCCTTCGGGCAGGTAATTACGATAAACATTTCAGAAGACAAACTTCCTAGAATCTTTGTCGAATAATTCTATGAATTGAAATAGCCACTTTGGTGGTACTAATTGTATCAATCCATTAAATCATTCAACTGAGACAATATTTCATGTCAATAGATAATAAATCTAATTATGACATTGGCAAACTAAAATTTATTTGCACAAAGTAAATCCCAAATCCTTTGTCCAATTTGCTTAAAAATTTAATCATGCCATTGAAAACATGGACAAAAGGAAATATATGACATATTCTTATAAATACATGAACCAGGATGGCTATTGTAAATATTGGGCCAAAGATTCATATCTCAAGTGACAATTTCAACTTTTAATAAAAACCCAAGTCGAAAATCAACATAGAACCTCAAAACATGAACATCTCAATATCCTTATTAAATAATTCTATAAATATAATAAAGGTCACTTTGATTATACCATTCATTATAATTCATGAATTGTTTAACTGAGACAAAAAAACTTTATGCACGTAAGCTTTTTCATGTCATTCATAGAAGAGTAAAATTAAATAAATTGCAGTTGTATTCATGAAGTTCTAATAGACATCAAATAGAATATGTCAAGTTTAAGCACAAAGAGAGGCCAAAACCTTAATTTATCCCTCAATGCATTGAATCACACAAATCTTGGATTCAATAAAACATTGACACCTTGTCAATACAAAACAAGTAAATAAACTTAAGCATTGTTCCAATAATTTCCATTATCCATTATGCCATGCATGAACAAACATGCAACTAAAAATTAAAATCATAGGAACAAATGAGGGATAACTTCCTTTAAACTTGTAGCATGATAATTTGGTCATTAACCAAGACCACTGTATATTTTATCTTTAACCATGCAAGTATGCAAATTTAGAGGTTAGCTCTAACCGGAGCCTTTAAAGCCCCATGCCTCACTGTTTGATTTTCTTGTTGCAAAAATTACCACTAACAATCAACTATAGCCAAGAAAGAAGAGAAACATAAGATTAAGGCAAAATAAAATTCCAAAAAAAAAAAAACTTGATTACCTTGTCCTTCTTTTGGCTTTCATTTTGCATAGCTTGCTCAATAAATTCCATAAATCAAACTTTGTCGGTGACAATTAAATCATGCATACAAATTCTACGGTTGATATGATCATAGTATTTGGGAACCATAACCAAATTCTTTTGCCCAAGCCTTCTTTAATGAACATTTTTAATTGGTTTGAAGTTTCGTGTTCAATTACTTTGTAACATGCATGGAGCATATTCTCAATGAATAGCGTATAAGCCTAGGAACAGGATATGCACAACCCTCCAATTTAAGTGGAAGTGGAAATTTATCTCCAGCTCTGGCCAAAGAAAATGAAGAGAGATCAACTTCAATAATTGAGAAACATACATTCTTTAAAGAGAACGGGCCCATAAACCAAGTATGAATTGTCACACCGTTAGTACTGAAAAGCCATAACCTTAAGATCATGGTTCGAGCAAGGATCAATAGCCATGTACGTTATAGAAAACAGCAGCCAAGAGGATATTTAGGCACTTAAAAATCTTACGATATGTCATACCTTGACAATAAAGAGTTCGTGTCTGAACTCTTTGATAGGGTGTGAAATTGTCATTTAATTTATAATTATTTTTCCTTTTATTCTAGCTAAACATTGTATTAATTGATCGATTCTACTTATATTTGGTATTTGGTGCCAATTGTACGAAGGAGGAGCAAAAGTAATAAAAGAGGTGATTTTTCAAGAGTTTTCCAATTTAAGATGGAGTCCACGTGGATCATTGGCAGAAGATTAGAAAATTACCATTTTTCTTAGATATTTATTTAGGAAACAATTGGCATTATTCTTGGAGTTACCTTTTTCAATTAGAATTCTAGTTTCGGTTGCTGAAAGGAGAGGCCAAATTTGTTATTAATTAGTAGTCATTAGGTTTCTTTTTAGGACTTTTGGAAAGAGAGCCGTGGCTTGCTTTTGCTTGTCGGCTGGCCTTTTCATTAGTTTTAAGGAGAAAAATCAATTGCACTCATTTTTCGACGGAGTCCTACGGATCTCCCTTGAGGATGTGTAGCTGAATCTCCATTTTCTAGTCGAAGGTTAATTTGAGGATTCGGTTCCAAGCATCTGTGAGATCGAATTAATTTACTTATTTCTTTTATACATTGGTATTTGTACGTTTTTCGATTTAACTTCTTATGCTTGTTATGTTATTTGAATGTCAAGAGCTCGATATTCGAATTAACCTAGTAATCTACTGTCAGATTAATTGATTGAATTCGTAATTGTTCAATTAATTAATACCAGTGACGACTAGCGTGATTGATTTCATGTTAGGGAAACGTATAATCTAACTTAAACGAACCCTTGTAGCATGTTTGTTAGTTAGGATTAGGCTTTTCTAATTCTTATTGCAATCGAGAAATTAAATTCTATGATCGTACCTCGGGTTATTTCTTGGTTAGGGAAATAGTTAATGGTCGTACCTTGACTATCGAAAAACTAAGGAAAGACTAGTTGTTTATCGCGTGTATGGCAACTATAACCAATCTATTAATGAGTAATTGAATTATCTTTGCATCGATGATCAATTGAATGAACCGTGTCTGAAAAATTGTACCTTTGGCTGGAGTCGTATTGGTTATTGATTAATTCCTATTTATTTGTATTAGTTGTTTCATTAGTTGGTTAATTAGTTATTTTATATTTTCTAAAAATCCCTTATACTTCAAATTCTGAAAGAAACGAATTATCTCCAATACCTATAGATTTGACCCTACTGACTATGTTATACAAAATTCATATTTTTATTGAGTAGATATTTATTATTGTACAGGCTCGACACCTGTCACTCTTGATTCATGGTCCTCCAAAACCTTTTGCTTTTCAAACATGAACTTTGTTTAGCCATAGAAAGCAAATAAACAATGATTTAAAGTCAAAAAATCAGTAGACCAGTTAATAATGGTCAATTATGACGGATCATAGCCACTATACGTAAATCTCGGAGCCGACATGTGACTATTGATGCCAGAACCAAAGTAGGTGATTTACGTCAATAGCTCTTGTTTTATGATGAATTCAATTCCTTCATACGGCCAAGATAGAAAAACTAAAAATAATAGATCTAATACAAACGTCACCGTAATAAACCACACACATAATTGTAATCTTTAAGGCAACTTCGAAAAAGTACAAATTATGGATTTGCAAATCTAATGATTCAAAATATGATATTGGTTGCTCTGATACAATTATAATATATATGAGTACCATTCTCTGAAAATAGATCGAGAGATCGAGAGATGCGTAACAACCTTAATCGACATGCTGTGGTCGGCATACCTAGCATAGGTGACCCCTGTCCCTCCCCAAGTTTTGTAAGACAAGTTACCCTAATAACACGATACTAGTGTCATCGTGTTAGGCTCTGAAGTAATAATCATGCAATCTGGATGGAACCTGACGAGGGAAAGGGAATATCCGGAAGGAAGAAGGAAGCAAGAAGAAAAGAGAGAGAAATGAGCAGAGAGGGAAGCAACTAATTCAGTTATTTCTTGTCCCCTTGTACACAAGTGGGGCCTATCTTTAATACATTCATCCGACTAAGCAATTAGCCGCCCTACCCAAATCAATTCCTATTAAATGGAACGACATCGTTTCATGCCCTCAATCTCTGACCCGATTTCCCAATTTCTAACCCAATTACCCGCTCCTAACAATTCCTCCCTCAAGAACAGACTTGTCCTCAAGTCTGGAACTCAGGGAACTGGTGTTCAATGAATGACTTATCTTCCCATGAAGCTTCATCATAGCCCAAGTGATTCCACTTGATCAAGAATTGGATGACAGTCCTTCCATCACACATGATAGCCCTTCGCTTAAGTATAGTTTCTGGTCTCAATGGACATTGATCACAGTCGTCCAGTTCGGGTAACTTAGGGGAGCTAGATTGCAGCGGTCCCAGCTTCTTTTTAAGAAGAGAAACATGGAACACAGGGTGAATTTTTGCATCAGCTGGTAGTTTAAGCTTGTAGGCTACTGCTCCAACCTTCTCCTCAACCTGGAATGGTCCGTAATACTTGGCAGCCAATTTGAGACATTTCCTTACTGCTACAGTTTGCTGCCTGTAAGGTTGTAGTTTCAAGAACACCCAATCTCCTTCCGAGAAACTCCTCTCAGTCCTGTGCTGGTCCACATAGTGCTTCATACGCTGTTGAGCTTTCGCAAGATGTTCCTTGATGCAGCTTGAAATTCTGCTTCTCTCTTGGACCATATCAGTCACTGTAGGTATCACTGAATCCAGGTATGGACCTAGTGGCAATGGTGTAGGTTTGTATCCAAACAAAGCTTCAAAAGGGGTCATATTCAAGCTAGAATGGAAGGTGGAATTGTACCACCATTCTGCTAGTGGTAGCCACTTACTCCATTGTGAGGGTAGTTCACCAGTCATGCATCTTAGATAACTTTCTACACACTGGTTTAACCTTTCACTCTGGCCGTCAGTCTGAGGGTGATAAGCTGATGAATAATGAAGATTCACTCCAGCCAATTTGAAAAGCTCCTTCCAGAACACACTGGTGAACACTTTGTCTCTATCAGTGATGATAGACTCTGGCAGTCCATGCGTCTTGTAGACATGGTCTAGGAAAATCTGAGCGACTGTCTTAGCTGTGAAGGGATGAGTGAGTCTGATGAAGTGTCCAAACTTGGTGAATCTGTCTATCACTACCAGGACAGTGTCATACCCTTGTGACTTAGGCAATCTCTCAATAAAGTCCATAGTAATGTGAAGCCATGCTTGTTGAGGAACAGGAATTGGTTGTAGCAATCCGGGATAAGGAACATGCTCAGCTTTATTCTTCTGCCAAGTATCACAGTTCTGCACATATGCAATCACTGCCTGCTTCATTCCAGGCCAATAAAACAAGGATTTGAGCTTCTGCCAGCAGTTTCTCTGGCCTGAGTACCCCCCCAAGGCAGAGTCATGCAAGGTCTGAATCAGTTGGCTCCTAATGTTGTTGGCTCCCCCTACATACATCTTCCCCTGGTACTTCAAAATTCCATCCATCAGGCTATACTCAGCGTGTGCATTGGGGTCTAGAACCAGTTGGCTCATGATATCTTGGCATTGCAAATCCCCTTCATAGCTCTTCTGCAAGTCCTTCATCCAACCAGGTTTAACAGATGTGATGGCTAAGCAGGACCCCAGCTCTTTTGTTTGTGCAGGTTCATGCCTCCTGGATAAGGCATCCGCTACCAAATTTTCAGCTCCCTTCTTATATTCTATCTTATAGTCCAACCCCAAAAGTTTAGTCATCCACTTGTGTTGGATAGCAGTGTTAAGCTTCTGATCCAAGAGATACTTCAGTGACTGATGATCAGTCCTTATAATGAAATGGTTTCCCACCAGATAATGCCTCCATTTTGTGACAGCCATTACCAGAGCTAAGAGCTCTTTCTCATAGACTGAGAGTCCCAAGTTTTTGATTGAAAGTGCCTTGCTCAGGAAGGCAATGAGATGTCCTTCCTGCATTAAGACAGCTCCAATTCCTCCCCCACTCGCATCTGTCTCCACCACAAAAGGTTTTGTAAAATCTGGTAACTGCAGAATTGGAGCTGAGCACATCAATTTTTTTAAGTGTTCGAATGCATCCTGAGCTTGACTGTTCCATTTGAAGTTATCCTTTCTTAGTAACTCCGTGAGTGGTTTACACACCAGGCCATAGTGTTGAATAAACCTCCTATAGTACCCTGTAAGGCCTAGAAAACCCCTCAACTCCTTAACTGACTGAGGCACAGGCCACTCCAGAATGCTACTAACTTTTGAACAGTCCATGCTAACCCCCTGATCTGTGATAGTATGCCCTAAGTAGTCAACCCTCTTCTGGGCAAAAGCACACTTAGATCTCTTCACATAAAGTTGATGTTTCCTTAGAATCTCGAATACAGCCCTCAAGTGTTAAACATGAGCATCCATGGTAGGGCTATACACCAGAATATCATCGAAAAAGACCAATACAAACCTTCTCAGATAGGGTTGAAATATCTGATTCATCAATGATTGAAAAGTAGCTGGTGCATTAGTAAGCCCAAAGGGCATGACCAAAAATTCAAAGTGTCCACAGTGAGTCTGAAAAGCTGTCTTGAAGGTGTCTTGAGGCTTAACCCTGATCTGATGGTACCCTGCGGTGAGATCCAATTTTGTTTTGTAAACAGACCCAACTAACTCATCCAGTAGTTCATCCACGTTGGGAATTGGAAACCTGTCCTTAATGGTCATTTCATTCAATTTTCTATAATCCACACAAAAACGCCAAGTCCCTTCTTTCTTCTTAACCAGCAGCACAGGTGAAGCAAAAGGACTGTTGTTGTGCTTGACTATTCCTTTTTGAAGCATTTCTTCCACCTGTTTCTCTATTTCCTCCTTGTGACAGTGGGGGTACCTGTAGGGCTTCAATTTGAAAGGTTGTGCCTCCTTCTTGAGAAGGATCTCATGTTCCACATTTCTGGGAGGGGGCAAGGATTTTGGAGTCTGAAACACATCATCATAATCCTGAAGCACTTCCATGATTTCCTGGGGAATAACTGCTGCCTCTCCTCCTATCTCCTTTTTACAGTTCAAAGCCAAGCACATCTGTCTTTTATATTCTATGAAGGTTCTCAGATCCCTTCCTCTGATTAAATCCATATCACCATCTTCTGCTTGTCCATGTAACTGAATTTCATTTCCTTCACTGTGTAAGGATATCCTGAGTTGTTGGAAGTCAAACGTGATAGGACTAAAGTGTGTCATCCAGTCCACCCCCAAAATTATGTCCCATCCTTCTAACTCCATCACCTTCAAATCAAATCTGAAACTATGTTGGTTAATTTTCCAGTGCACATTAGGATAGATAGCATTGCTGGTCACAGTAGTTCCATTTCCCATGATGACAGAAAATGGCTGTTTAACCATTCTGTAAGCAATATCCATCCCAATTACCATCTCACTGTTGATATAACTGTCTGAGCTACCCGTGTCTACCAAAATAAAAACTTTCTCCCCATCAAGGTTGCCTGTCAATGTAATTGTTTTCCTTCTCAGGGATTCAGACAATGCATGTAGGGACAGTTCCATAGTTTGTCCTGGATTCCCTGTCTGTTCATCCTGCTCACCCACAGCATCTTCAAAGACTGCATCCTCTTCATCCTCCAATATCATACAGTTTACATACCCTCGCTTACACTGGTGTCCTACACCATATTTTTCTCCACACTTGAAGCACAGTCCCCTACTTCTTCTAAACTGCAGCTCCTGTGTTGAAATCCTCTTCACGTCCTTATCATCCTCCTGCACCTTATTACTGTACCTAGGGGCCTTAAGAGCATTACTGACAGGGACCTTGTAAGTGTTACTATCTACCACTGATGTATTACCCCTTGAAAATCCAAACCTACCCTCTCCCGACTGTTTAGAGTTCTTATTCTGCACCTGGAGTGAATACTCCTGCCACTGAGACAGCTCGAAAGCTTCAGTCAAAGTAGCAGGCTTCAGCATCCGAAGCATAGGTTTGATCTCCTCCTTCAAGCCACTAATGAAGCTAGAAATGAAGTAGTGCTCATCTAAATTCCTGTTCTTAATTAACATTAATGGTTTCAATTCTTCGAACTGCTCCTGATATTCTCTCACACTACCTCCCTGTTGCAGCTTATTAAATTCCTCTACTATATCCTTGCAAATACTGTCTGTGAATCATTTGCATAACAGATCTCCAAATTCTGTCCAACTCAATCCAGGCCTCTCAAGTTTAATACCTTGGAACCACTTATCCGCCCTTCTATCTAAGTACATTTCTATGATTTCAACCTTCTGATTTTCCAGAATTTGATAATTCATGAAGTATTTATCACACTTGCGCAACCATTCCCTAGGATTTTCTCCACTAAACAGTTGCAAATCTATCTTAGGAGGATTAGGAAGTTGGTACTTACTCCAATCTTTTTTGCAGGAATTCTGTTGATCTCCTTCAGGTTGCAATCTCTGATGAGGCGGCGGCGTAGGAAGAAGTGGTCCCTGATCCATCAGGATTCTTTCTCCCCTATCCGCGACCTTGTCCTGTGCAGTAGTCATCCTGGATAGCAGTGCATTGAATTTCTGATCCAGAGACTTGCTGAAGTTCTGTTCCATTCCTGACAACATATTCTCCATCCGTTTGTTGTTTTCCTCCAATTCCATTATTAAGTTGTTCTTAAGCTGTTGCTGCTCTGATTGATGTGAAAGTAGAGATTCCATCAGTTCTTGGAGCTTGATTTCCTGCCTCTTGACTTGTTCCTCCAATGTCCGGAATCTCGTACCTTCTGCCATGGATTTGATCTTGCTCCAAGGATCTAAGGCTCTGATTACCAATTGTTAGGCTCTGAAGTAATAAGCATGCAATCTGGATGGAACCTGACGAGGGAAAGGGAATATCCGGAAGGAAGAAGGAAGCAAGAAGAAAAGAGAGAGAAATGAGAGAGAGAAATGAGCAGAGAGGGCAGCAACTAATTCAGTTATTTCTTGTCCCCTTGTACACAAGTGGGGCCTATCTTTAATACATTCATCCGACTAAGCAATTAGCCGCCCTACCCAAATCAATTCCTATTAAATGGAACGACATCGTTTCATGCCCTCAATCTCTGACCCGATTTCCCAATTTCTAACACAATTACCCACTCCTAACACATCGATGGGATTGAGGACCTAGCCTTTTATAATTGTAGTAGAACCTCCAACTAGGGTAACGGTAAACTGAATAACAGGCTCTACACCTTGTATATCACACAAAATAGATAACTGAGACAGATTTAAACCCCAACTATAGTGGATTTTACCAATTTTCATTTAATCTGTTTTTTAACAAAAACAAATATAATCAGTAGAAACCTAAATTAGAAAATAACTCTAACACAGCTGTCTCCCAACAACTTATGGCCGGTATGTGGACTTGGGACAAAACTTGTTTTCTTTGATTCTTATAGGCAACGTGTATGTATATGGCGAGTTCAATCCCGTAGTTTGCAAGCAAAGGTCAGTCATTTCTGCACAAAGTTGGTTGAGTTTTTCCAATGTTTTGAAAGCCAGATCGAATTGGCCAATTTGACTAGTCGGACCGTGAACCGGCTAAGTCTCCAGTTTGATTCATTATTAGTGTTGATTTTTTATAAAAATCGGTCAAAATCGTAAAAAATTGATCGGACCGTTCAATCCCAATTGAACCATGGTTTTTTCATTTTTTCCATCTTTTTTTTTTAAAAAAAATTGAACCTAAAGCTTTAAACATAATAAAACTTATTAGTAGAATCTTTTGTTCCCAACACTAATTTCTAAAAGAGCAACCAAACCCTCTATATTTCTCACCTTCAAACTCAAAGATTACTGTTTTCTTTTGTAGTTCTATTAGATTTTGTTTAATTTCAAAAGTTCCAATGCATTTTGTTTAATTTTAGAATATGGTTGTGGTTTGTGTGGGATTTAAGATTTTTACCAAGTAGGTACAATTGAGATGAATTTATTTGTTTGAATTTACAATTTTAAAAAATTTATTTGTGTTTAAAAATATTTAATTTTTTATCAAGTGATCTTAATTAGTTCATGGGATAACAGCCTGAAAAAATTGAAACAATTATTCTGTGCACAAGTGTGTGTATATATATATATATATATTTATGTATGTATGTATGTATATATGTATGTATGTATGTATGTATGTATGTAAGTATATAAAATATCATCGAACCGGGGTTGAACTGATTCGATCGGTTGAATCTCGACCTGGTCACTTCACTGGTTCAATTAATGGTCCAAGTTTCAAAGCATCGAGTTTTTCATTAGTAGAATCCTTATGATTTTCCCAGTAGTAGCGGTGACGTTGGGTTTGAAATTTTTAAGGACTAACCTCTTTTGTTTCCGTTGTAATAATGAGCTTGCTGAAACCTTTTCGAAAACCAACACAAAGGACAAAAAATAATAATAACTGGAAAAATTATGACTAGATGAGACTGGCTCTGCAATACACAGCCACAACCCACTGAAGCAGCGCCTTATTAGCATGCATAGGCTAATAAGAGTGCAAAAACAATTTTATCAATTTGTAACCTTTGATAGAGACATGATAAGTGAGTTTTTAAAATTTTCAAGTGCAAATTATCCCAATTTCCAGTTTTATTATAAGATTCATAAATAGAATAACATAAGAGTCTAATTTGAACCAAAATATTATCTCTTGTTTTTTCTCCCAGAGGGGCTGACATGTTACAAAAAAAAAAAAAAAGTCAACTCAAGCAAGCACTTTCGAGGTGAGTAAGATTTTGGTAACCTCGAAGGTGCTAAGTGGCATTATGAAAAGTTTTAAGAGAGGTTTCTGAAATTATCCCTTGATATTGTGGATTGTGTAATTTTTAGATTAGGAATTTTAATGATTTCATATATTGGAACGAGGGGCTTTTACAATTTTCTATCATTTTTGCTCTTTAGTAAATTTATTTTAATTCGGTATGGTATTGTAGTTTCTTTGTTCTTCTTAGGATTTGTTTCCTGCATAAATACTTTTATACCAGAGCAATCAATGGAATAATATTGAGATTTATCTTAGTCTTGGTATTGCTTATCTTTTTCCCGGTTTCTTCAGAGAAGATTGTTTGGTTTTTTCCTTTCATAGCTTCAACGCCAATTCGGTTCCATACCTACTTTACAAAAGATCTTTAAAACAAAAGATGCACGTATTAAAATGTACCAGCTTCAATCTAAAATTAGAATGCACAAGTCGTGGCGTCTTTTTAATCTTTACCTATGTAAAAAAAAATTTTTACGTTGACAGTATAAAAAAATTTAATTCATATATATTTACAGTTTTCAACCAAATACACTTGAACTTGGGTACGGATGTCAGATTGGTTATGCGTCTAAGTGTCTTATGCAACAATCATCTAAAATTAGAATACGAAGATACTTCTAAGGACTCAAATACGAGTACGCTGGCATAACAAAATTTCTAGTAAATATTAGTATTATATAATACAGCCAACATACAGGTCATACCTCACTAAGGATTGGAGAATTCTAAAGTAACGAGCAACTCATAGCTCAAAAGGACTCTAGTGCAATAAGGATTCCAATGCGACAACTCTTCCACACCTATGAGTTTTCTCAGCCAGGTCTTCTCCTCTTCCTGGGACATTAAACCTCACAAAAGTCAAAATGTCCAAAAAATTTTCAAAGTGTCATGTAGCGTGCACATGGGTACTTTACACAACGGATTTTTTGTTTCATATTCTGCGCCACTTTCTATCCTATTTTTTATTATATTGCTATTTCTTCTACATAAACATCATGTTTTAGTTCTCTTTTATTTCCTAAAGATCCAATAACTATTAATTGAGTAAAAAAAACAAATACAACAGTTTCAAAAAAGTAATATATAATAGAAAATTAAAAATATAGCAGAAAAGTCCTAAAAAAATCTCATTTTTATGCATTTTGATATTTTGAGTTTGTTAAATTTTGTGTGTTACTCAATTAATAGTTATTGGATCTTTAAGAAACAAAAGAGAAATAAAACATTATATTTATGTAGGAGAAATAGCAATATAATAAAAAGTGGAATAGAGAGTGGCGCAGGATATGGGACAGAAGGTCCGCTGCGGTTACTTTGGGATCAAACCAAATGAAGAGTCCGAATAACATAGCAAATACCTATCCTGATAGCAGGTGCACCTGAAACACGCACAACCGTGAGTTTTCCTTTTCTTTTCATTTATTTTCTTTTGGCTTTTGTTCATTCTTTTCCAGGGCCATTATGTTCTTTTTTTTTTTTTTTTTGGTAAAAAGAGGAATGCATTAATAAAGTACAGAACAAAAGCAGTTTCACTAGCCATTACAAGCCATAGGAATACCACGAGGAAGGCAGACTTCTGAGGGCATCTATCAAAAGTGGTGAAGTATCTATTCTGCTTGCTTCTCATCATGGCCTCACGATAGACATGGGAGATTCTAACTTTCCGAAGCTGCGAGAAGAGGAATCTGCAATAGTGCAATCCGTAATGGAAAGATGTAAATAGTGATAAACATTTTCAGTAGATTTAATCATAGAGATAATATCCACACAGTCTATTTCAACTTCAAGGTGAGATATATTGAGTGAGCAGGCCAATTCCAACCCATCTCGAATACGCCAAAGTTCAGCCAGGATATTGGTAGCATTTCCAATGTTTCTGTAATAGCCTTTGATCCACATGCCTGAGGAATCTCTAATGATCCTGTGATGCACAGGCAATTTCAATGTTCCCGTAATGCATGGGCAAATTTTTTCAGTTTAGCAATCTGCCAGATTGTGATTGGTCCCAACGTTGGCCATGTCCTAACAAATGATGCAGGTTTTGAAATGGCTGTGCCGGCAATAATTCAGAATTGGACATGGCCACCTCCAATGATGTTGCACAAGCTACAATCAAAGGACCACTGGCCTGTCCTTGAATAATTGGTCATATATATATATATATATATATATACACACACAAATAAACAATACAAAAGGCCAAACAAAGAAAGTGGCAAGTTGGAAAATGGAACGAGATTCAAATCTTCTCGTTCGTCCTCACTTGTAACAGAGTGAAAATCAATACAGAGAAAGAACAGCAAATAACAGCCTGATCAAGATCAATTCAGAAACGAAACAAAGTGAAGGTGTAAGAAACTAAGCAGAGGAGAAAGGAGACCCATGAGACAGATGGGATTAACAAAAGAAAAGAAAAGAGGACTCTGCCAATCACCAGAAATATTTACAAAGTAAAATGGTAATTAACAAGTGAGGTTAACAGCTAAGTTAAAACTATAGAACAATATAACCAGGAAAAAGTTGACGACACAAAATCATTAATGGTAACCACAACAGTAAATATAGAAAACAGGAAAACTCTTAAATGACACTAGTTTAATGCTATGGTTCACCATTGTCTTCTTATCAAAATGTTTGAAATCCACTTGGTATTCAACGGTGAAAGAATCTTAGATTTTTATATACTCCTTCGGTAAGGAAATTGTTGCCGCATTTTGGGATTCGCAATTATTACCAACAGTGCAAGGCTCAGGGCGGATTTAAGGTGGGGGCACTGGGGCCTCCCCTCAAATTTGTATAATAGTTATACAATTTTGATATAATCGTAAAGGTGCCCCCAGAGTTTTTTTAGAACAAATGTGAAAAAATAGATCACAAATTTTATATCATTCACTTTCCTCCCCTGGTCTCCCATTTTTTCCTCCAACAGAGCCAAGTACCAATTATATCAGTCTTTTCTTTTGGTCCCCACTCCCCAATTCCCTTTCCTCCTCTGGTCCTCATTTTCCCTTCACAACCGACGGCTCTTCTTTCTTCCCCCATTTATACTTGTTGGTGAATTTATTATTTTTTTGCTTAAAAAATTAAAAAAAGAGTAGATAAAAAATTTTGATATTATTTTTGCCCCCACTAAAATTTTTTTCTGGCTCCGCCCCTGGCAAGGCTTTTAAATAATTTCGGTTTAAGTTCCATTAATACCCGACTCCAGCACCTGTAAGGCAATCTATGCATCTTATATATATTCGTTTCCCACCCAAGAAACAAAGCCATAGAACCTGCTACTAAACCAACGAAAATGGAATTCATGGGGTTCAAATTAATAGCAATCTTGGGATTCATAGGTTATGCCGTTTACTGGCTTTATGCGATGCTTGATTTGTACTGGTTCAGACCTAAGAAGCTTGAGAAATGTCTTAGGAAGCAAGGTTTCAAAGGGAACCCCTACAGGCTATTTCGAGGAGACCTCTATGAAAGTGCAAAATTACTCAGAGATGCTCATTCCAAGCCTATTCAGCTTGGAGACAATATCGTAAAACGCATGATGCCCGAAGTCTACAATTCTGTCCAAACTCATGGTACGTAACTTTTAATTTCTGAAGCACCAATAAATTTCTTTTGATTTCTTCCTTTTTTTTTTTATTGGAATACTAACGCAAATTGTTTTGTGCTGAACTAAATTTAGGAAAAAATTCCTTCTTGTGGATTGGAAGATTCCCCAAGGTAACCGTGACAGATCCAACACTAGCCAAAGACGCCTTGGTTAGACACGCGACATTTCACAAGAGTTTTCACGATCTTGATCCACTCATCCACATCCTTTTCGGTGGAATGGGCGCTGTAGAGGGGGAAGAATGGGCCAAGTATAGAAAGATCACCAACCCTGCCTTCACTTTGGAAAAGTTAAAGGTGTGATTTTCAACATTATTGTATTGCATTTTCAACTCCGCATGCACCAGTTAGTAGTTGATATGACCCCTTTAATTGTTTCCTGTTTTATAGAGCATGTTACCACTATTTCAATCGAGCTGCATCGATGCGGTTAACAAATGGGCTAGTGTGATTCCTGAGGGGGGTGCAGGAGAGGTGGACGTGTGGCCTGGAGCTGAATCCATTTCAGCAACTGCAATTTCAACATCATTATTTGGGATTGGCGGCGAAGAAGGGAAAAAAATTGTCGAGCTTCTGAAAGAACTTGCCAATCATACATGGGAAAAAGTAAAGTCGGTTTACTTTCCAGGAAAGAGGTAAAGTTTACCCTTAACCAAATTTCTTTTCCTTTATAAATATATCGTACACAAAATGCATGTCTTGTTCCTTGAGCCTCTTTATTTTAATATTTTATTTTATTTTATTTTTTAAAAATTTAATTATCAACTTCATGCAGGAAAAAAAGGTTTTAATTAAAATTATGGTCCTATTAATCAATGAATAAGTACCTTATGAAGAAACTCATTTACTATAATGGAATTTTGTGTAGATATTATCAATTTGAAAAGTATAACTAGTAAACCTGCCTTTGTTTATATAATCTAAAAAAGCAAGTCTATACAAAATGGGAGGTCAAGGAGAAACTGTCCAAGTCTGCCCCATGTTAATCCGATATTGGAATATGGCTATGCCAATATGCACATACACATATACTAACACGTTCACGCATACATATGTATGTATAAACTAGATTTGCGAACTAATTAAGTTCATTTAATCAATGTTAAGAATAAATGACCAAATTAAGAATAAAAGTTAAAGTAAATGAGTAACTTAACAAGCAGTAATCAATCAAACAATGGAATATAGTCAAGAATCAGAAAATCGATCCACATGTTGTGCTGAACTATTATCTGATTTATTAGATAATTAGTTTTGTGTTTGAATTTGCTGCTGAAGGTTTCTGCCAACTAAGAGCAATCTCAGGATGAGAGCATTAGACAGAGAATTAAGAGTTAAGATTACAGACATCATCAATAGAAAGTTGCAGGCAATGCAGGCGGGAGAATCTGGTGGTGCTGACTTCGTGGGGCTATTGTTGGAATCCAATCTTAATGAGATCAAGCTGCAGGGCAACCAAAAAAGTGCAGGATTGAGCATTGAAGATATCTATGCTGTGTGCAAACTGTTCTATTGGGCAGGGCAGGACACCAGCTCAACTTTGGTCCTCTGGACCCTCGTCCTCTTGAGTAAGCACACTGAGTGGCAGGACCGTGCAAGAGAAGAAGTTCTCCAAGTTTTTGGGGACAAAATGCCGGACTATGATGGTATAAACCACCTGAAAATTGTAAGTCTCCCTTCAAGTTCCTAAATCATACCGAAGTTTTGGGCGCTAGATTGCGATGATAGGCACCTACTGGAAAAACTTTATGAAATTTCTTCGTTTTTATTTTCTTTCTTGATGTATAGTCTTTTCTGGCCACTCAATTGTATTACTTGTACATAGGTATCTATGATCTTGAACGAGGTTCTACGGTTGTATCCCCCACTATCTGAGCTCTCCAAAGTGGCTTCAGAAGATACACAACTTGGGAAGTATTTGATTCCAGCTGGAGTACAGGTCATGATGCCACAAATTCTGCTCCATTATGACCCTGAATTATGGGGTGATGATGTCTTGGAATTCAAACCAGAGAGATTTTCTGAAGGGATTATGAAGGCAACGAAAATCCAGGGTGCTTATTTTCCCTTCAGCTTCGGGCCAAGGATGTGCATTGGGAATAACTTTGCACTGTACTCGATAAAAATGGCTATCGCAATAATTCTACGTACCCTTTCCTTAGAGCTCTCTCCGTCTTATGTCCATGCCCCGATTAGACGGGTCACCTTGCAGCCTCAATATGGGGCTCATTTAATCTTGCGCAGGCTCTAGAATCATAATCAAGATGGCCATGCAGTAATATTACTATCGTAGCTTTGAACAAGCTACAGCTTTAAGCTAGACTGGATAAAAGCAAGCAAACTGTTCTGTGCTTGTTAGGAAATAAATTTTATTTGCACTGTTGGACTTCGGTTTGCATGACAATAATTACATCAGTCTGTTCTGTGATATATATTTGTCTAAGTTTGAGTGAATGATTATATTTCAGTTCTAAACTTAAATGCGGTTTGTATCATTTGGTATGCTAGTTGTGAAATTAAAAAAAAAAAAAGTTAACGCTACATTGCACCTCCTACTTTTCAGCGAAAGCAAATGAGTTATGAAATTGTGGACAAGGATGCGCATGCAAGGAAAACACGTGGTCCGATAGCCTCTGTGGCAACGGAACCCTCCCTAGCATTTGATGGGAATAAAAAAAATGAAAATTTGAAGACAACAACGTGGCCCCGTAGAGGAGAAGTGTAAACTTTATAAGTTTTTTTTTTTTGTCACAATAACATTTGTATAACCTACTCTAAAGGGAAGAAGAGTCAACGGGATTTTTCCGTCGGAGGAAAACACAATTAAATGGTAAGGTGGAAAGCAAGAGTTGAACCTTTGAACTTTCAACCCCACCAAGACATTTATGGTACCAACGGCCCAAGAGGCTGTTGAGAAGTGTAAACTTTATAAGTGGTGAGCCCAAAAGCATTGAGGATTAGTTTGTAAATGGGAAAAATGGACATTTTCATCCCTAATGTTTAAGGTTTCAACAAATTTTATTCCTAAAGTTTAATACAAAACACATTTGACCTTGTAATTTTATAATTTTGACTAATTTCATTCTTAAAGTTTCATGCAAACACATTTCATCTTAATAGTTTTATAAATTTGGTTGATTGAGGACAACTGATGGATTTTGAAATAATTTGAATGGAATATCATCACTTGACCATGGTATTACTTTGAGTGTTCAAGGTAAGATTAATTTTACTTTAAATGCAAAAGTCATGAATGTTTTGTATAATGCTTTAGATGCCAATGAACCTACTAGAATTAAAGGTTGTAAATAGGTAATTAAAGAAATTTGAGATAAATTGTGTGAAATACATGAAGGCACCAAGATATTAGAGAACAAAAGAAATCTCTACTTGTTCCTAAATATGAATATTTCAAATTGAAATCTCATGAGAATATTGATAAGATGTTTTGTAGATTTATTGACATTGTAAAAGATCTTGAATTGCTTGGTAAAAAATATATTTTGGATGAGAAAAATAGAAAAATTTTCAATGGCTTATGACAAGAATATATTTTACGTGTTTTTAAGTGTATCTTATTAGTTAGTTTTGGTGTGTTTTAACTATTTTTATAACTAATTAGCTAGGTTTTGGTAAAAATATATATTTTGTGGTTTAAGTGATAAAAATTATATTTTATGGATTTTAATGATAAAAACTTCATGTTTTTGCAGGTTTAATGATTCAATCATCAAATGGAATGAATTGAGAAGAGAATTGGATGATTATTGATGATTTGAAGTGATTCAAAAAAGACATGAAATGCAAAACATTCAAAAGAAGAAATGCAAGTGAAGACAGTTTCGATATCTTATGGTATTTCAGCTATATCTTGAATTACAATGATCGGATCGAGGTGATATGTTGAAGGTAAAAGATAGATCTACATTTGGTATTCAGTCATTTTCATTATCAAAATATCAAAATATAGAAGTGCAAAGTTGTTGTCGAAAGCTGAAACAGAGCTCTAACCAATTGATGGTATTCTAATCATATCTCAGTCTACAGATCTCTAAATGGGATTATTAAATGGAATGATTTTGAGGCATTGGAAAGCTAACTCAAAGGGCTACAAGCCTACAACTTTTGTGTTTGGCACAAGAGCTAGTTCAACCACCATTATCTAGAAAATAGCAGTTGAAATGAGGTCAAATGCACAGAATTGAATAGCAACTTGACAATATGTGGGTTGTAGTCATGTATTCTCACCTGATTGCTGCAATTTACTCATCAACTTGCCCTACTTTCATACAACTTGTCCAACTCAATTCTAGCTCTCAATCTCGGCTGTATCTGATCAAGAAAAGGTTGGAAAGTCAGAAAGGCAACTCATAGAAGTTCCAAGAGTTAAAAATGACAACTAAAACAACTCATTTGGCTCTTGAATTCTCTATAAATAGAGGCCTTTGGAGAACATTTTCACAACTTTTGAAGGTTAGAGAAACTCACCAAAAATGTAGTTTTCACTAGAATTTCCTTAGTTCATTAGATAGGGTAGTATAGAGTAGTTAGTGTAGTTTTTCCTTCTTGTATTTGTAGTTAAATTTGGATGAAAATTAAGGAGCAAAGATGGAGAGTTTGAAGCTCATGTGACAAGGGTGACTTCTCTCCTTTCACTTTCTCTTTGAGTTTATGTTTAACTATAATATAAGTTTAGAATTTTTTTTTTCATGTTTAGTTAAAGTTTATGCCTAGAGTATGAATGAACTTTCTATATCTTGTTAGTGATACTTACTTGATTATTTGATGATGTTATTTTGAGCAAGTTATTTATCACTTTTGCTTTTCTAATTATGATTAACCGGCCATTAGTTGTGATTATCTAAAGATGTTAAGTTTGCAATGAGAATTGAAATTTAACACTAGTTTAAGGAAGTAATAAACCTACGGAGTTCACTCACGAGAGTAGAGGAGCACCTTTGTAGATTTAGTGACTTGTTTCATATAATTTCATAGAAGAAATGAACTTGTAGTTAGTTTCATAACCATGAGAGTAGGTATGGTTCAGTTACAAGTATAGGTGATTCACTATGAGAGTAGGTTTCACATACATTAGGAAATTACGCTATAACTAGCCAAGATAATATCATTCACTTAATAAATAATCTCATTAGTGAGAGTAGTGAGGAATTTCATACCTCTAGGAGCTTTCAAGTGTTAATTTTATTACTTTTACTTCATGCTTATAGGCTAAATAATAAAGGAGTTTGAAAATCACCTATAATTGAAAATCTTCCCTGTGGGATTGACCTGATAGGGTGTCAATTGTTAGTAATTTTATTATTAATTTTCCTCTTTGTCCTTGCCAAATATTGTTTTAATTATTAACATATACTTATATTTGATATTTGGGCCTATTTATAGGAAGTGGAACTGAAAAGTGCTAATAAGGGGGACCTTCTTGAGAAAATTGTTCCACACGTAGGAGACTCCTAAAAGCTTCACAGACCCTGGCCCACATGGTGCTACAGACGGATTGCATTTCTTTTGCTGATTAGAAGAGTTGCTGACTAGGAGTTTTCCTATGAAGTGAAAACTAAAAACAAGGACTTCGAGAGAGCCGCACCTCTTGTACTTCCTTTTACTTTCAATTTCGGGGAGACCACGAGACAAGTAGTAGTTTAGTTCTAGAATAGGAGAACTTCGTTGTTGAGAGGTTCTGGCTAGTTCCTTCGTATTGAGGATTATTTCTTTTTGGTATCACTTGGCCATTTTTCTTCCATTGAACGACGGGAACATAGCTTGTTTTTGATAATAACTTCTGCAATTTCGCATGGGATTTCCTCCATGTAGATGAACTAAGTTTCTCATCTAGTCGAAGGCCAACTTGAAGGCGCGGTTCCAAATATCTGTGAGATCGAATTAATTTTATTTATTTCTTTTATTCATTGGTATTTGTACGTTTCCTGATTTAATTGCTTATGTTTGTTATGTTATTTGAATGTCAAGGGCCCGATATTTGAATTAAACTAATCATCTAATGCCAAATTAATTGATTGAATCGGTAATTGTTCAACTGATTAATATCAGTGGCGACTAGCGTGATTGGTTTCATGTTAGGGAAACGTATGATCTAATTTAAAGAAACCCTCGTAGCGTGTTTGTTAGTTAGGGTTGGGCTTTTCTAATTATTAATGCAATAGAGTAATTAAATCCTATGATCGTACCTAGGGTTATTTCTTGGTTAGGGAAATAGTTAACAGTCGTACCTTGACTATCGAGAAATTAAGGAAAGCTGGTTGTTCATCGCGTGTATGACAACTATAACCAATCTAATAATGAGTAATTGAATTATCTTTGCATCGATGATCAGTTGAATGATCTGTGTATGAAAAGTTGCACCTTTGGCTAGAGTCGTATTGGGTATCGATTAATTCTTGTTTATTTCTATTAGTTGTTCCATTAGTTAGTTAATTAGTTATTTTATATTTTTCAAAAATCCCCCATGCGCTGAACTCTAGAAGAACCAAATTATCTCCAATCCTTGTGGATTCAACCCTGCTCACTGCTAGATACAAAATTTGTATTTTTCTTAAGTAGGTAATTATTATTGCACAGGTTCGATACCTGTCAATTTTTGGTGCCGTTGCCGGGGACTGGTGTGAGGACCCAAAAATTTTCTTAATTTATTTTATTTTACTGGCTTAACTAATTATTTAATTCAACTATTTAAAATCCATTTATATGAAAAAAAGCCTCTTTTATGTTTTTAAAACGTTTTGTTAGAAAACATTACATTTCGAAAACTCGTTTAGTTCGAAACTACGAGTACACATTTTTCAAGACTATATTTAAATTGAGAGTGTATTAATTTTGAAAAAATAAGAATGATCAATAGTAGATTAAGAAAAGTCATGAGGACTCGCAAAAATTTATTTATTTTAAACTCCTATTACAAGTTTATTTAAATATTTAATTGCCTGTTTGCCCCGAATATTATTTTCTAATCTTTTTAGACCTAATTAAAGGGATCTATAGTTTAGTTATATTTTTAAAGTGACTCGTTTCAAAATTTAATTTCTGAAGGCTCGTTAAGTGAAAATAGTGTATACGCGATTGGAGTAAATAATTGAATCGAGGATACAATAGGCTTGGAAAATTGGAGACTTGTACATTAGTCTCAAAATAGGTGTTTTTATGTGTAAGTGCTCAATTATTAGTTAATAATACTATCGTTATAAGAATTTCTTAGAAATTTCGTTTTATCGCGCACAAATTGGAAGTACGCGTTTTTACACGCACGATTTAATTGAGGGACTTTAAACCCTTATTTTGAGGCAAGTAAGAGTGAATAATATTTATATGAATATAAGTGCATTAGAGGTTTAGTGCACTAGTGTAACAAACTTAAGAGAAATCCAGCACAAAACGCGCGCGTGCGCGCACTTTTTGCGGTTGAATTTTGTGCACCCAATCCTTAGTCATTAAACTTCCTTTGGAAGCCTCATTTCAGACCACAATTTCTCTCTCTTGCTCCCTCATCTGGCCGGCTAACAAAGAGAGAAAAACAACTCATGAGCTCTTCAAAATTTCTTCATTTCCTTCACCAAATCTCCCTCCAATTCACCTCAAACTTCAACCGTACTTAGCTAATCACTTGGAGAACACATCAAGCTAGGAAAGAGGGCTGCTATCCATGGTTTCCTTGAGCATCTAAGGGGTCAAAATTTCTGTCTAGTTCATCAAGGGAGGTAATGGACGATCAACCTTGATAATCTTAAGTTATGGAAGTTCTATTGCACATCTAAGCTCATGTATGCATGTGGGTAACTTGTTTATGTTGGAAAAATGGTTGAGTGGGATCTATGAACTCCCACTCTTGATGGAAAAACTGATTTGATGATTGATGACGAAATTAATGGTGGTTTAGTGCTTATATTAGTGGATTAATGTGGTATTGTTGGTAGAAAATCAAAGGAGGTGCTTAGAGCAAAAGTGATCATTTTACCCCTGCCTTGTCCGACCACTTTTGTGCAAACTTTTGAGGTTCTAATGGCTTTTTTATGTTTTTTATACGTTATAGTGAGTGTGTAAAAAGTTTCATTGAAAAATAACATGATTTGGTTGGTCAAATGTGTTGAATTCCAAAGTTCACCAAATCTGGAAAATTTTTCCGGATTGTCCAGGCAGTCATTTTGTTTTGGCTATATCTTTTTATTCCGATGTCGGAATCGAGTGCCGTTTGTGGCACTGGAAACTAGACATCCCCAGCTTTCCAACGGTATGAAATATGTGTCCTGATTCCACCTGAGTAAACTGTACCACTCATTTGAACTTGATTGTTCTGTTTCTCGGGTTCACTGGAAGGCAGAACAGGAACTACAACTTGATGCTCAAATTAGGGCTAGTTGTGGACAGATTTAGAAAATGGTTTCTTCTGAGAAATTGTATATTTATGAATGTGTTTTCTAACGCCACCAACCACGCTCAATTCTGAGTTGAATTAAGTGAGTTGTGGCCAAAGTTTGAAACTGACTCAGTTATGAAATTCTTCATTTTGGACTGATCCTTAACTAATCTTAGTTTGGGGTTTGTTATCCGAAATTTTTGGTGTTAATCACCTATCAAATGTACCTTGGACATACCTTAGACATTATCCACTGAAATGAACCGTGTTTGAGGTGTTTTATTTGCGAAACGTTTTGAAAACGGAAAAACGGAAGTCCAAGGCAGATTTGCCGAGGAACTTCTTGGGACTTTAGTGATTTCGTTAACCAATTTTCGAATGAATTTTCCTACGAAATTTGGTAGAGAAATAGCCCTTATATGGTAGGATAATATTGCCAAATTTGGTGCCATTCCGAGTCCATTTCGATGTTCAATCAAAGTCCCAAAGTTGTGAATTAAATCTGGAATTTACTTAACAGTTTCACATTTTCACTAACTTTGAGCTACCATATCTTGGTGCTTAAAACTCCGATTCTTGCTCCGCTTGTTTTGTTTTAAACTATGATTGTAACTCTAATTGAGTTACAAATTTCGGAGGCTGGATTGCAACGCGTGAATTTTACCGAATTTTCAAAGTTGCCCAAAAACCAACCTTGAAACTGTCTTGGTATTCTAAAGCAATAACTTTGAGCCAACTTTTGAATGTCATCCATTTGGAATCATTGAAAAGTGTCTTCTATAAACTTTTAGTACTTTGGATGTAGTTTCCAACGGTACCAAGTTTTCCAATTTTGGACTCGTAGAGAGTGAGATCTGATTTTTCAAAGTTTGCTTGTCGAATCTGAAATTTCCGAACTGAAAGGAAATTGAGGTTTCAAACTCTCCATTTTCCTCCGATATTGCTAGACCGTTTTACACTTGATTTCAAAGGTGAAATTCAGATTTCTCTTGTGTTTTTGAACGCCACTTCCGAGCCTCGATTATGAATGACTAAGGCTCAATTTATGAATTCTCCTTCGAGTGAACACTAGTACAATCTTCTCGATAAGTAGGGAATTTTAAGTGATAGTGTATAATAGTTAATCGTTATTTGCTCAGGCGCTCAAGGGGACCTTCAAGAGAAACTCGAAGCAGACGCCTAAACACTTGTTCGAGCACGTACTCACTTGTTTGGAATAGGTGGGTGTTCCATATAAGAGTACGTAATTTGAAAAGTCCATGACGTGCTTATCCCATGATCATTAAGTGTTAAGTGCTACATGTTAAGTATTTACTACACTCATGTATATTTAAATAAGGTATAATTGAATTACTCAACATGAAATACTTGAAGTGCATATATTTCAATTACTCGATATGAAATGCTTGAAGAGCATATTTACATGACTACTTGAATTACTCGATAAAAAAATGCTTAAAGAGCATATTTACGTGATGTGTTTAAATGATTAATTATGCTATGGCAGCACAAGTCGATTGGAGTGAATCTCCTCGACTCTTATATGATAATAGTGGGACACGGCCAAAGCCGGTCTATTAAAATGACATATGTCTACCAATTAACCGTAATTACTACCGTTAACCGTTAACCGTTTATCGTTTACCGTGTTTACTTACCGTTTTCTAATCTATTTGACTACCTGCTTACTTGATTATTTGATTACCGTAAATTACATGTTCACATGAAATTATCAAATATTGCTTACGTGTTTATGTGTTAATTGCTGCTAGTAATTGCTCATATGAAATTGTCCACAATTTTAAGGCGAGTGTGTACTTTATCTCACTCGACCTACGAAAAGAATAAAATTTTTACCGTTCGTCAAGTTATTTGATTACTTGTGCATGTTGTAAGCTCTAAGCTGAACTTAGGCCCTGCCCTTGGTTACTGACCTACTCGAGCCAGGACTGGGTTCGGTCGGGTAGGTTGGAACCCTGAACCACCGTTTCGATATACTCGAGTATTACCACTGGAAGGATAAGGCGATGGCCAGACAGTATCGTGGGGACTGGAAGTTATAAGGTGCAGTTGACCGAAATGGTTCCAATGGAACACCGTATCCTTCAATGTATGTTTAGTGTACATAATGATAACCGTTTCATGCAAATGTGTCATACTTGTGATATGCTGAAATTTACTCGTACAATGATTATTGTCTCATGTTAATATGCCAATGTGCAACCTTGAACCATACATGCAGTATGCTCAATTACTTGATTTATTAGAACTGCTAGAGTGTCTTGGAAGCTCACTGGGCTGTGTAACTCATCCCACGTTTTGGGTTTCTTTAACAGGGTTCGAGACCAAGAGTACTCGTGAATAGTACTAGATTGCTTTCTCTTGAAGACTTTAAGTTGTATTACAGCAGATGGCTGTAGTAAATATTCTTTTGGGTTGTATTAAGTTTGAGAGGTGATTAATTGTAAGTGTGAGATATTTTGGAATAGTTTAATTATGTATTGGAGTTATTTGAAATATTCCGAACTTTTAAATTGTGGATTGTAGTGAGTCCTGGCGAGAGTTGGGCAGGCGTCCCGCGGATACCCTTTGGTTCGTTTTAGGGAGAAGTGGGGGCATCACAGTTGGTATCAAAGCTTAGGTTTCATATCTTTGTAGTGTATCCTAGGCTTAAAAGTTTAGGATGCTGGACTGTGGGACTGATTTGAAAGTTAAATGACTATTTGTAGGGGCAAAAATCAGTGTCACTTCACGTGGTCTCTACACGGGGCAAGATTGAGTCAAGTGGTGTTATGGTCCTTACTATGTAATTGACTAAAGGCTTAAGTGCCCTTCTAGAAATATAAGCTGTGAATCATGAATGTGATAGGTTGTAAAATCTTTATCTTGATCCTTGGAGGGAATTAGATATGTATGTTGGGTAGGAATCTCGAATGTGATGATTTACTCTTGGGACCGGCTGGCTCGAGTTGTGAATTATCTTATTTCGGATTTTTGTACCCGAGTACTTGAGAGTTGAGAGAAATCCTAAGGACTTGAGATCTCCATTTGTGGGGAATAAGAATGAATCGATATTTCACGTGAATAGTTACAGAACACCAATAATTGTTTGGCTATAATGGTACGATAATTAAGAGTGGGAGGTGGAAATGATCGTAGCCCAGAAGATCCTTATGTTGGGATTGAAGTTGAATATGCTAAGGAACAGGGATCATCTAGTTCCAATTAATCTAGTGAGACACTACTTGTGATTTTTTTGTAGTGGGACTATGAGAGTTGAACTTGAGAATTTTGTGCCATGGAGATGAATGTACTTTTGATAATCACTTGTTTATTTTTGTTCATTGACTTTGACTTGGTATGAATTTCACTTGACTAAAACTTGTGTTATGATTTAATGAGCTTTAGTTTGTATTTACTTGCATAGTGCTAATGTTATTTGTGTAAGTGATTTTCTTTTCTTTAAAAATTGTTACTGGTATGTGTGCATAGTTCAATTATAGTTTAGTGTGAGGTTTATACATATGCATATAGATTAGCTGTGAACATGGAAACTAGAAGACAACGAAAAGGACGTCAATCTAGACAACCCCGAAATCAAAGAGTAGATAACGGGTCTGATATTGATCAAAATGCCAAGCCAAGTCCTGGGAGAGGAAATGACCAAATGGGAGTAGTTTTAACTCGCATGACGGATATACTAGAGCTCTTAGTAGCTCAACAAGGTCAAGGGATTGGGCAAGGAAACCAACGTGGAAACCAAGAGATAGGGGAGGATCGAGCTTTGGAGCGATTTCAGAAATTCTTTCCACCCAAATTTTCTGGAGGACCTGATCCAGTAATGACTGAGAATCGGTTAGAGAATATAAGAAATATATTCGATGCATTGGATTACACAGAGGAAAGACAAATCACCTTTGCTATATTTCAACTTGAAGGAGCGGCCCGAACTTGGTGGAATGTATAAGAAATAAGTAGGAAAGAGATCAAACTCCAAGGACTTGGATAAGTTTAATGAGAAATTTCTCCCTCCGCTTGTCCAAGAAAAGAGAGAAGACGATTTTATAAAGCTTCGTCAAGGAACTTTAAGTGTGGCTGAGTACGAAACACGCTTTACGAAGTTATCTACATATGCTCCAGAATTGATGGCTACTGAACGGAAGAGAATAAGAAGGTTTATCCAGAGATTAGATTTAGAAATCCAAGATGCCCTTGCCGCAGCACAGATTGAAACATTTAGTGACGCTCTCGAGAAAGCGCAAAGGGTAGAGAGCGCAAAAGCCCAACTGAGAGCCTTTCAAGCAAAGAAAAGAGATACATCCGATAATAGACTAAAAAAAATTGGATCACCACCCAAAATCAGAAAAGGAAAGGATGCAGTAAGACTATCACTCCCTGCACCACTCATGATAAAGGAACCAAAAGGAACTATGTCACGAGGAACTCCAGTCGGACAGATACGATCAAAGGAAACCTCACAAGCAAGTCAAGTCACAATGTCACGTCCGACCTGTGAATATTGTGGAAGGACGAACCATACCGAAGAAAACTGTAGGCTAAAGGGACGAAAATGTATGGGATGTGGGAGTTCCAACCATAAAGTTCACAACTGTCCAAGGAGGTATCTCCGAGAGACTACCACTCAACAAGGAAATAGAACTGTCCCTCGACAAGTCAATGGAAGAGAAAACCGACCAGTGGCATCTGCAAGAACATATGACATGATCACACAACAGAGTTCAGGATTATCTGAGATTACAGAAGGTATGAATTTCGAGCACGAAATTCTTTTAAGGAGGGGAGGTTGTGAGGACCCAAAAATTTTCTTAATTTATTTTATTTTACAGGCTTAACTAATTATTTAATTCGACTATTTAAGATCCATTTATATGAAAAAATGCCTCTTTTATGTTTTTAAAAAGTTTTGTTAGAAAAAGTTATATTTCGAAAAGTCGTTTAGTTTGGAACTACGAGTACACGTTTTTCAAGACATATTTAAATTGAGAGTGTATTAATTTTAAACAAATAAGAATGATCAACAGTAGATTAAGAAAAGTCGTGAGGACTCGCAAAAATTTATTTATTTTAAACTCCTGTTACAAGCTTATTTAAATATTTAATTGCCTGTTTGCCCCGAATATTATTTTCTAATTTTTTTAGACCTAATTAGAGGGATCTATAGCTTAGTTATATTTTTAAAGTGATTCGTTTCAAAATTTAATTTCTGAAGGCTCGTTAAGTGAAAATAGTGCATACGCGATTGGAGTAAATAATTAAATCGAGAATAAAATAGGCTTGGAAAATTGGAGACTTGTACATTAGTCTCAAAATAGGTGTTTTTATGTGTAAGTGCTCAATTATTAGTTAATAATACTATCGTTATAAGAATTTCTTAGAGATTTCGCTTTATCGCGCACAAATTGGAAGTATGCGTTTTTACACGCGCGATTTAATTGAGAGAGTTTAAACCCTTATTTTGGGGCAAGTAAGAATGAATAATATTTATATGAATATAAGTGCATTAGAGGTTTAGTGCACTAGTGCAACAAATTTAAGAGGAATCCAGCACAAAAGGCGCGCGTGCGTTCACTTTTTGCGGTTGACTTTTGTGCACCCAATCCTTAGTGATTAAGCTTCCTTTGGAAGCCTCATTTTAGACCACAATTTCTCTCTCTTGCTCCCTCATCTGGCCGGCTAACAAAGAGAGAAAAACAACTCAAGAGCTCTTCAACATTTCTTCATTTCCTTCACCAAATCTCCCTCCAATTCACCTCAAATTTCAACCGTACTTAGTTAATCACTTGGAGAACACATCAAGCTAGGAAAGAGGGCTGCTATCCACGGTTTTCTTGAGCATCTAAGGGGCCGAAATTTCTGTCTAGTTCATCAAGGAAGGTAATGGACGATCAACCTTGATAATATTAAGTTATGGAAGTTCTATTGTACATCTAAGATCATGTATGCATGTGGGTAACTTGTTTATGTTGGAAAAATGGTTGAGTGGGCTCTATGAACACCCACTCTTGATGGAAAGACTGATTTGATGATTGATGATGAAATCAATGGTGGTTTAGTGCTTATATTAGTGGATTAATGTGGTATTGTTAGTAGAAAATCAAAGGAGGTGCTTGGAGCAAAAGTGATCATTTTACCCCTGCCTTGTCCGACCACTTTTGTGCAAAATTTTGAGATTCTAATGACTTGTTTATGTTGTTTATATGTTATAGTGAGTGCGTAAAAAGTTTCATTGAAAAATAACATGATTTGGTTGGTCAAATGTGTTGAATTCCAAAGTTCACCAAATCTGGAAAATTTTTCCGGATTGCCCAGGCAATCATTTTGTTTCGGATATATCTTTTTATTCCGATATCAGAATCGAGTGCCGTTTATGGCACTGGAAACTAGACATCCCCAGCTTTCCAACGGTATAAAATACGTGTCCTGATTCCACCCGAGCAAAAGCGTACCACTCATTTGAACTTGATTGTTCTGTTTCTCGGGTTCACTGGAAGGCAGAACAGGAACTATAATTTGATGCTCAAATTAGGGCTCGTTGTGGACAGATTTCGAAAATGGTTTCTTCTGAGAAATTGTAGATTTATGAATGTTTTTTCTAACGCCATCAACCACGCTCAATTCTGAGTTGAATTGAGTGAGTTGTGGCTAAAGTTTGAAACTGACTCAGTTATGAAATTCTTCATTTTGGACTGATCCTTAACTAATCTTAGTTTGGGGTTTGTTATCCGACATTTTTGGTGTTAATCACCTATCAAATGTACCTTAGACATATTTTAGACATTATCCACTGAAATGAACCATGTTTGAGGTGTTTTATTTGCCAAATGTTTTGAAAACGAAAAAACGTAAGTCCAAGGCTGATTTGCCGAGGAACTTCTTGGGACTATAGTGATTTCGTTAACCAATTTCCGAATGAATTTTCCTACAAAATTTGGTAGAGAAATAGCCCTTATATGGTAGGATAATATTGCCAAATTTGGTGCCATTCCGAGTCCATTTCGATGTTCAATCAAAGTCCCAAAGTTGTGAATTAAATCTGGAATTTACTTAACAGTTTCACATTTTCACTAACTTTGAGCTACCATATCTTGGTGCTCAAAACTCCGATTCTTGCTCCGCTTATTTTGTTTTAAACTATGATTGTAACTCTAATTGAGTTACAAATTTCGGAGGCTGGATTGTAACGCGTGAATTTTACCGAATTTTCAAAGTTGCCCAAAAACCAACCTTGAAACTGTCTTGGTATTCTAAAGCAATAACTTTGAGCCAACTTTTGAATGTCATCCATTTGGAATCATTGAAAAGTGTCTTCTATAAACTTTTAGTACTTTGGATGTAGTTTCCAACGGTACCAAGTTTTCCAATTTTGGACTCGTAGAGAGTGAGATCTGATTTTTCAAAGTTTGCTTGTCGAATCTGAAATTTCCGAACTGAAAGGAAATTGAGGTTTCAAACTCTCCATTTTCCTCCGATATTGCTAGACCGTTTTACACTTGATTTCAAAGGCGAAAATCAGATTTCTCTTGTGTTTTTGAACGCCAATTCCGAGTCTCGATTATGAATGACTAAGGCTCAATTTATGAATTCTCCTTCGAGTGAACACTAGTACAATCTTCTCGATAAGTAGGGAATTCTAAGTGATAATGTATAATAGTTAATCGTTATTTGCTCAGGCGCTCAAGGGGACCTTCAAGAGGAACTCGAAACAGACGCCTAAACACTTGTTCGAGCACGTACTCACTTGTTTGGAATAGGTGGGTGTTCCATATTGGAGTACGTAATTTGAAAAGTCCATGACGTGCTTATCCCATGATCATTAAGTGTTAAGTGCTACATGTTAAGTATTTACCACACTCATGCATATTTATGTAAGGTATAATTGAATTACTCAACATGAAATACTTGAAGTGCATATATTTCAATTACTCGACATGAAATGCTTGAAGAACATATTTACATGACTACTTGAATTACTCGATAAAAAAATGCTTAAAGAGCATATTTACGTGATGTGTTTAAATGATTAATTATACTATGGCAGCACAAGTCGATTGGAGTGAATCTTCCCGACTCTTATATGGTAATAGTGGGACACGACCAAAAGCGTCCTATTAAAATGACATATGTCTACAAATTAACCGTAATTACTACCGTTAACCGTTTATCGTTTACCGTGTTTACTTACCGTTTTCTAATCTATTTGACTACCTGCTTACTTGATTACTTGATTACCGTAAATTACATGTTCACATGAAATTATCAAATATTGCTTACGTGTTTATGTGTTAATTGCTGCTAGTAATTGCTCATATGAAATTGTCCACCATTTTAAGGCGAGTGTGTACTTTATCTCACTCGACCTACGAAAAGAATAAAATTTTTACCGTTCGCATGTTGTAAGCTCTAAGCTGAACTTGGACCCTGCCCTTGGTTACTGACCTACTCGAGCCAGAACTGGGCTCGGTCGGGTAGGTTGGAATCTTGGGCCATCGTTTCGGTATACTCGAGTGTTGACCTTGGTCGATCAATCCTTGGTTTTGATGATTAACAAACCAAAATGTAGATTTGGGCTAATAGTTTTATGTGAGCAATTTGTTAGAACAGATTCTTGTGGCACAAAAGAAGAAGCAAAAACAAGGCACTCATGTGGGACGTCCGAAAGGAAGCTATCGGACGTCCGAAAGGATGAAGAACATCAAGAAGGAAACTCTGTCGGACGCTCGTGAGGAAGCATCGGACGTCCGGAAGGATCGGACGCACATCGATCGCATCGGACGTCCGAGAAATTTCGCAAAGATTTGATGACTCTCTGACGACGTTCGGACGCAGGGTTCGGACGTCCGACAGGTGGTTTAGACGCAGGGTTCGGACGTCCGACAGGTGGTTCGAACGTCCGACAGGCCAACGGCTAGTTTTGACAGCATTTAATATTTGACCGTTGGAGAGCCTTTTGGAGCCATTTCTCACCTTCTATAAACACCCCAAAGCACAAGAAGACACGTGACTTTTGTCAACACAAAATACAAGCTTAGAAGTGAGATTTTTGAGTAAAAAGATTCTTTGTTGGTTGTATAAGGGGTTGGGAAAGTTGGGTTGTGAGGTTGCTCAAGTGAAGGTTACTCTCTAGAAGGAGTAAAACCTTGGTGAAGGTGAACCTATCACTTGGAGTGGTAAAACCTTGGTGAAGGTTGCCTCATTTGTATAAAATAGTTCTTAATTGGGTGAGTGATCTTTCAAGTGTAGATTGTTGAGGGTTAACTAGAATAGTTGTAAAACTCCTTGGCTCAACCAAAGTGTGTTTGGGGTGAGGAAGGAGTGAGCCTTCACTTGTACATTTTGGTTAGCATCGCCATCAATTGAAGAGGCTATTGGTTTGATATTTGGTTTGCATTTCTTATCCTTTCTCTTTAATTAAGTTTTCTTTATTGTGCTTAAATTTGATATATCTTTGTGCATCATTGTGAATTTGTTTGTACTCATTGGGTTGCACCCGGACTTACAATTGGTATCAGAGCTTGGTCTCCTTGAGACTAAGCTCAATCGGCTTGGAGTAAAGATCATGGCAACCATAAAAGTTTCCTTTTTAGAAGGGCAATCTATTGATAGACCACCTATGTTTAATGGTTCTCATTTTAGCATGTGGAAACAAAGAATGATGATTTTCTTACAATCCGTTTATATTGAATTATGGTATGTGGTAGAAGATGGTCCTTATGAAGCCAGAATAATTGACTCTACCACTAATTTGAGTAGATTAAAGACTAGACAAGAATTGAATGAAAAAGACAAGAGATATCTTTCTTTGAATGCCAAGGCCATGTGTATATTGTACAATGCATTAGATGTAAATGAATCTAGTAGGATTAAAGGTTGTAAATCAGCTAAAGATATTTGGGATAAATTGTGTGTGTTTCATGAAGGTAACCAAGATATTAAAGAACAAAAGAAATCTTTGCTTGTTTCTCAATATGAATTTTTCAAAATGCATCCTCTTGAAAATGTTGATAAGATGTGTAGTAGATTTTGTGACATTATTCAAGATCTTAAATTGCTTGGAAGAGAATATTCTTTGGGTGAGAAAAATAGAAAGATTTTGAATGCCTTGCCAAATGAATGGGAAAACAAAATAAATGCTATAGAAGAGGCAAAGGATTTAAATTCTATGTCCATTGAATCTCTTGTGAATTCCCTAACTTCTTATGAATTAAAGTTGCAATTCAAAGTGCAAGAGGAAGAAAATGCAAGAATGTATAAGAGAGGCATAGCTTTTAAAGCATCTCAAGTGGGGGATAACCCATCCTTCATGGGTAATGAAAACATGGAAGTGGACAATGATATAACTCCTCACATCAAAAGTTTCAAGAAGATCTTCAACAAGAGAAGTTCAAGAGGAGATTGCAAAATTACATGGGATGAATACAATTCAAAAAGAGAAAAAGAAGAGTTGGCACAAATGGCACTAATGGCCTTTGGAGAAGATGAGGTAAATTCTTATCACTCTTCTTGTGATGAAGATAATGAAAATGATGATGTGAAAATTCTTATGATTAAAATGCATAAAAGTTTGAGAAAATCTTATGCTAAAAATAAAGATTTGAAAACAAAAATAAATGAGTTGTTGGAAGAAAACTCCAAACTTTTTCAGGAAAACAAATGTTTGAGAATGGAAAATGATGATTTAAAAAATCAAAAAAATGTTTTTGATTGCAAAAATAATTTGAAAAGGAAGTTGGAAGAGAAAACAAAGTTTTATGAAAAAATGTTGGAGGAACAAAATTTGTTAAAGAAAAGAATTAATGACTTGAACGAGTTTCTCCAAAATGAAAAATAAAAGTTTTCTCAAACAAAAGAAAGCAAATCTTTTCAAGGCACAAATAAGTTTGCTATGATAAGAAGTAAGAAAATTAGTTGCATTAAATCCACTTATGTGCAAAATACTTCTATCATGTGTCACTTTTGTTGTCAATTTGGACATATGCAAAATGATTGCTATGTAAAGAAAAATATGAGAAAAGGTATGAAATCCATGTGGATTGTTAGATCATGTTGTACTAACTCCCAAGAACCCTATAAAAAATTACAATTGGTATCATGACTGTTTTGTCATTCTATATGGTCTTGATTTGGAAAATAAAGGGGGAGTTTGCTTTTTGATTGATGTCAAAAGGGGGAGTAGGATTTATTGAAATTTCTTTGTATGTTGGCATTTTCTAAGGGGGAGTTTTATTTGAACTTATTTGATCAAAGAAATCTTCATTTTGTTTGTCATCATCAAAAAGGGGGAGATTGTTGACCTTGGTCGATCAATCCTTGGTTTTGATGATTAACAAACCAAAATGTAGATTTGGGCTAATAGTTTTATGTGAGCAATTTGTTAGAACAGATTCTTGTGGCACAAAAGAAGAAGCAAAAACGGGGCACTCATGTGGGACGTCCGAAAGGAAGCTATCGGACGTCCGAAAGGATGAAGAACATCAAGAAGGAAACTCTGTCCGACGCTCGTGAGGAAGCATCGGACGTCCGGAAGGATCGGACGCACGCATCGGACGCACATCGATCGCATCGGACGTCCGAGAAATTTCGCAAAGATTTGATGACTCTCTGACGACGTTCGGACGCAGGGTTCGGACGTCCGACAGGTGGTTTAGACGCAGGGTTCGGACGTCCGACAGGTGGTTCAAACGTCCGACAGGCCAACGGCTAGTTTTGACAGCATTTAATATTTGACCGTTGGAGAGCCTTTTGGAGCCATTTCTCACCTTCTATAAACACCCCAAAGCACAAGAAGACACGTGACTTTTGCCAACACAAAATACAAGCTTACAAGTGAGATTTTTGAGTAGAAAGATTCTTTGTTGGTTGTATAAGGGGTTGAGAAAGTTGGGTTGTGAGGTTGCTCAAGTGAAGGTTACTCTCTAGAAGGAGTAAAACCTTGGTGAAGGTGAACCTATCATTTGGAGTGGTAAAACCTTGGTGAAGGTTGCCTCATTTGTATAAAATAGTTCTTAATTGGGTGAGTGATCTTTCAAGTGTAGATTGTTGAGGGTTAACTAGAATAGTTGTAAAACTCCTTGGCTCAACCAAAGTGTGTTTGGGGTGAGGAAGGAGTGAGCCTTCACTTGTACATTTTGGTTAGCATCGCCATCAATTGAAGAGGCTATTGGTTTGATATTTGGTTTGCATTTCTTATCCTTTCTCTTTAATTAAGTTTTCTTTATTGTGCTTAAATTTGATATATCTTTGTGCATCATTGTGAATTTGTTTGTACTCATTGGGTTGCACCCGGACTTACATCGAGTATTACCACTGGAAAGAAAAGGCGATGGCCAGACAGTACCGTGGGGACCGGAAGTTATAAGGTGCAGCTGACCGAAATGGTTCCAATGGAACACCGTATCCTTCAATGTGTTTATTGTACATAATGATAACCGTTTCATGCAAATGTGCTATACCTGTGATATGCTGAAATTTACTCGTACATTGATTATTGTCTCATGTTAATATGTCAATGTGCAATCTTGAACCATACATGCAGTATGCTCAATTACTTGATTTATTTGAACTGCTAGAGTGTCTTGGAACCTCACTGGACTGTGTAGCTCATCACACGTTTTGGGTTTCTTTAACAGGGTTCGAGACCAAGAGTGCTCGTGAATAGTACTAGATTGCTTTCTCTTGAAGACTTTAAGTTGTATTACAGCAGATAGCTGTAGTAAATATTCTTTTGGGTTGTATTAAGCTTGAAAGGTGATTAATTGTAAGTGTGAGATATTTTGGAATAGTTTAATTATGTATTGAAGTTATTTGAAGTATTCCGAACTTTTAAATTATGGATTGTAGTGAGTCCTGGCGAGAGTTGGGCAGGCGTCCCGCGGATACCCTTTGGTTCACCTTAGGGAGAAGTGGGGGCGTCACAACTGGTGTCTGATTAATTTGTTTATTTTTGAATTCATCTTGTTTTCTTTCTTTTTTTTCTTATTATTATTTTTATATATAATTTATGGCTGCTAACATTCCATATTTTGGTGATAGACGGGATTCTAATTCTAAAAGGGGTTATGAGACTCATGCTTTTTCTAATGATCAATTGGCTGTTACAAATTGTGGAAGTTATTTTGCATCAAATCATTCAACCGATATATACCCCGCATTTCAAGATGACCTAAGTGCTCCAATCGTTACTTTTGGAGATTTTTCACCTCAATATCTAACGTGGTATGACCCTTATTCAAACGGATATAATCAAAGATAGTGGAATGATTCAATTTTAATTATGCGACCAGGCCAATGGATTTTCAACAACAAAAGTCTCAACAACCATCATCCATGCCAGGTCCATCTCTAGAAGAAATGATGAAGCAGTTAGTTGCTAATTAACAAAAGACGGATTCTGACCTACAAAGTGTAAGGAATCAATTAAGACAGATGCAAGCAATGTAGAGTCAGATGAGTCAGATGGTGATAGCAATTAACCGCCTAGAATCCCAAGTCCAAGGAAGATTTTCATTTCAGCCTAAAGTTAACCCAAAGAATGTGAGTGCCATGACTCTCCGAAGTGGAAAAGAAAAAAAAGGGCCTACGGTTCTGGAGAATAAGAGTCAAGATCAAATTCAAAAAGAGATGAAAAATGAAAGACATGAATTGGCATTTACACTAAGCAAATTGCATTCTTCAATTTATGAAGAATTGGCCTCACAGACCATCGTCGACGTTAAGAAAGATGAGGATGTATTTATTCGGATAAATAACATGGAATTGCAAGAGTTTCAAGAAAATGGATCTAAAGATGCAGCTGAAAAGGAGGTTGAAGTGCAAGAAATGAGGTCTCAACATCAACTCGTTCAAGTAAATGAATTCAGTGAACAATCTCTAAATGCGGTGATATCTTCTCAATTCCTTAATCAATATTTTCCTGACTCCTATTCTTCAACTCCTGTTACTGAGATTGATTTTATTATATCAGAAATTTTAAATTTCATAACAGGAATAAGTTAAGAGTGGCGATGGCAAAATATCTTGAACCGATAAATACGTGTGATGGAGGAGTGAGTGGAGAATTCATATCATTGTTGACTTGTTTGACGCCATCTACTAGTCCATGGAAGACCGTAGCTCGTGTGCTCAATGGTGACTTTATTTACGAAAGCTATCAGGATTACATAGAGGATGAACCACTGAAACGAGCCATAAGATTTTATCCTCCTTGAACAAACATGACAATGTCTAGCCAAAAACGTTAAAGAAAGACGCTTTTTGGGAGGCAACCCAAATATTGGTTTTATTATTTTTTATTGTTCAATTCTTTCGTTTTATCGTTTCTAATTTGGGTGGTAGTCGGTCTTAATATTTTTCTCCACTGTGACCAAGAAGTGCAATCTTGGCATGCCCATGCCGTGTCAGTGCTTCCTGAGGTCAGTGGACGTTTTATAATTTTAGCGTGCCCACGCCATGTTAATAAAATCTCAACATCTTGAGACATTGGCATTTTATCCTCCTTGAACAAACATGACAATGTCTAGCCAAAAACGTTAAAGAAATGCGCTTTTTGGGAGGCAACCCAAATATTGGTTTTATTATTTTTTATTGTTCAATTCTTTCGTTTTATCGTTTCTAATTTGGGTGGTAGTCGGTCTTAATATTTTTCTCCACTGTGACCAAGAAGTGCAATCTTGGCATGCCCACGCCGTGTCAGTGCTTCCCGAGGTCAGTGGACGTTTTATAATTTTAGCGTGCCCACGCCATGTTAATAAAATCTCAACATCTTGCGACATTGGCAGGAAGTGCAATCTTGGCGTGTCCACGCCGTGTCAGTGCCTCCCGAGGTCAGTAGACGTTTTATAATCTTGGCATGCCCACGCTATATTTGACAACCCAAAAACAAAGGAAATATTAAAAAAAAAAAATTTTTTATTAAAATAAAATTATTTTCCTTTTTAACCTTCAGTTTTGTTTTCAAAAATTCAGATTTTGAAATCTGAATTCAAAAAAAAAAAAAAAAATTTCTTTTTCTCTTTTCTTTCTTTTTTTTTCTTTCCTTCTTTTCCTTTCTTTCTTTCTTTCCCTTTTCTTCCCCTCTTCCCCTGCTTCTCCTTCTCCCTTTTATATTTTCGGTTGCCGCCTCCAAGTTCCACCGCCAATCCTAGCCGCGACGTCTCTCTCTCCTCGCTGTCCTTTCTTTTTCTCTCTCTCTACCATCCAGCAGCCGCATGCACCCAAGGTCGCGGCTCCTCCTCGCACGTCTGCCTTCACAGATTAGCTGTAGCCAAGCGCGCAAACACGCGCCCTCCACAACGCCGCTGTTGCCCTTGCGCACGCCATCGATCCACCACCACGTCGCTACCACCGCGCTTGCCACCCTGGTGCCAGGTTTTTCCTTAATTTTGTGGCACCCAATATTCTGGCTGCTTGATTGAAAGCTCAGAGCTTGTGACTAAGTTGTTATTGCATAAATTCTGACCTGCTATTACTGGACTTGCTGAATTCTTGGGTGCATTTGTTGGAATTTTGGGTGGATGTGTCCAATTACTAAAATTTGTTGCTTTGTTTAATCACTCGCATTGCTCCCAGTTTGTTTGAGTGGAATTGGTTGGATGTCCCTTGCCTGTTGAGTTTAACTGTTGCATTGTTTGGGGTGGTTTTCTGGTATTGATTGAATTGTTGGGCGTAAATTGCTCAGGGCTTTACATTGCTGATTTGATGGGCCATTTATTGTGCAGTACCCTTTTAAATTGGGAGATACTTATGCTTATTGGATTGGTTATTGACTTCACTAGAGGATATTGATTTCTATTGATCTGCATTTACTTGTTCCTCTATCTGTTGGCAATTTTGTTTCTGTTGATTGGGTTGCCTGTTAGCGACAATGGTGAGATCAAAGTCCTCTTCTAGGTCCAGAGCCTCTTGATCTCAACCTACCCCAACCCAACCCAACCATTCCCGCCTCACCCACCGCTGTGGCCCCGCCATGGTCCCCGTGATTTCAGGGAAGTTCCGTTGCTTTTCCTCTTGCTTTTGCTATTTATTTGTTACATTGAGGGCAATGTGTGATTTAGGTGTGGGGGGGATTTGGATTCGACTAGTGGATCTCTTCAATTTTCTGCTTTTCTTTAATTTTCTGCCTGGCTTGCTGTTGTCTTGGTGAATATTTTGGCAACTCACTCTTCTATTGCTAGTTGTAGTTTATTCTATGAATTTAGTTTCGGTGGCAAGTAAGAGCATGTTGTCCTAGTGAATATTTTGAGTTTAATGACTTAGTGCAATTTGTGACTAACTTGTTTTGGCAATGTAAATATTTTGCTAGCACTATTGTGTGGATTGGTCCCCTGTTGACCTTAGTTCTCCATGTTTAGGAGATGACGTGGGCCATGATCTTTAATTGTCAGGTATTTTGATATTTGATTGTGAGTAACATATGGCTATACTCCGCTAGTGTCGTCACCCAGTAACCGAGAGTCTTCACCATAAGTGTCGATTCTCGCGTCAAAAAGTGGCGATATCTATGAGTAGGTAGTCCTGGAGTTGTGAAAAGTTGAGTAACTGAACTTTTTTATCTAAATATGTCAGAGTTCACGTCAAAAGATTTGAATGGCTTGGGACTAAGCATTTATTCGTTCGAAAAAGAAAAAAAAGAACAGATGTGGAAAATATGTAAGCCTATGATCATGTTGGCCCGTCGATCCTTGGTTTTCAATGTTGAGATTTTGGTTGCCAGTTGACTCAATTGCTGACTGTTGCTAGTTTAATATTTTGATTTCCTAGGCGAGTTAGCCATGAATTGGACGAGTCTGTGATCTTAGGAGCTAATCGGGAGAGATATGTTTTGACACTTAGCCACTAAACCTTGATTTTAGTGTAAGCACAGCTTGGCAATAGATGACGTGAGAGCTGGCTATGGTTGAGTTTAGTTGTCCCCATGCTTGAGGACAAGCATGATTTAGGTGTGGGGGGAATTGATAGGGTGTCAATTGTTAGTAATTTTATTGTTAATTTCCCTCTTTGTCCTTGCCAAATATTATTTTAATTATTAACATATACTTATATTTGGTATTTGGACCTATCTACAGGAAGTGGAACTGAAAAGTGCTAAAAAGGGGGACCTTCTTGAAAAATTGCTCCACACGTGGGAGACTCCTAAAAGCTTCACAGACCCTGGCCCACATGGTGCTACAGACGGATTGCATTTCTTTTGCTGATTAGAAGAGTTGTTGACTAGGAGTTTTCGTATGAAGACAAACTAAAAACAGGGACTTCGGGAGAGCTGCACCTCTTGTACTTCCTTTTACTTTCAATTTCGGGGAGACCACAAGACAAGTAGTAGTTTAGTTCTAGAATAGGAGAACTTCATTGTTGAGAGGTTCTGGCTAGTTCCTTCGTATTGAGGATTATTTCTTTTTGGTATCGCTTGGCCGTTTTTCTTCCATTGAACGACGGGAACATAGCTTGTTTTTTATAATAACTTCTGCAATTTCGCATGGAATTTCCTCCATGTAGATGAACTAAGTTTCTCATTTAGTCGAAGGCCAACTTGAAGGCGCGGTTCCAAATATCTGTGAGATCGAATTAATTTTATTTATTTCTTTTATTCATTGGTATTTGTACGTTTTTTAATTTAATTGTTTATGCTTGTTATATTGTTTGAATGTCAAGGGTCCGATATTTGAATTAACTTAATGATTTAATGCCAAATTAATTGATTGAATCGGTAATTGTTCAACTGATTAATACCAGTGGCGACTAGCGTGATTGGTTTCATGTTAGAAAAATATATGATCTAATTTAAACAAACCCTCGTAGCGTGTTTGTTGGTTAGAGTTGGGCTTTTCTAATTATTAATGCAATCGAGTAATTAAATCCTACGGTCGTACCTAGGGTTATTTTTTGGTTAGGAAAATAGTTAATGATAGTACCTTAACTGTCGAGAAATTAAGGAAAGGCTAGTTGTTCATCGCATGTATGACAACTATAACCAATCTAGTAATGAGCAATTGAATTATCTTTGCATCGATGATCAGTTGAATGAACCGTGTCTGAAAAGTTGCACCTTTGGCTAGAGTCGTATTGGGTATCGATTAATTCTTGTTTATTTCTATTAGTTGTTCCATTAGTTAGTTAATTAGTTATTTTATATTTTCCAAAAATTCCCCATGCACTGAACTCTAGAAGAAACGAATTATCCCCAGTCCCTGTGGATTTGACCCTGCACACCGCTATATACAAAATTTATATTTTTTTTGAGTAGATAATTATTATTGCACAGACTCGACACCTTGTCATGACCCTTAATACCTATACTCACTCACGATTCGTATATTTACAAAAAATCGCGTATGGGGTATTTAGGATTTATAAGTGTAAAACTTGATTGTGAATGAGTTAATTATGTATGTATACCTCACGCACGTCATGTTTTTAGCGCCGTTGTCTGGAAAGATTTATCTATATCGGTGCTAAGAGCAACTTTATTAATTTAGACATTTTTTCTTTCTTTTCTTGTTTTTGTTGTGTCTAGTGTCTTAATTGTTGTGTTTAGTGTTTGTTGAGTTTTTATTTGTATGTTTTTATATGTGTCGAGTCATCTATTTTTCTTGACTAATTTTTTTTTTAAGTTACTTTGAAAACATGTTTAGGAATTCAAGAAGAGTAGAAAACATTTGGAGACAATGTATGAGAGAAGGAAGATTGGCAATAGATAGTTATTATGTGCAAAGCTCCATGGATAGAGGTAACCAAGAAATTACCGAAGGTATGTCATTTGAAAATGGTTTAATTAGCTTAAAGGATAAATTTGATGTTATAATGTTAAAAATTCAAATGGACACCATTATGAATATGCTTGAGCAAAAGAGGAATGTTAATGCTTTTAATTCTAATCATGTGATTCGTGACTTGTGTGGAGGTTATCATGCTACTCATACATGTAAACAAGCACAAAATATGAATTATTACGGTGAATTTGAGCATTACAATCCTTGTTTTGATCAACATGGTCCTAATCCAGGAAATTCTTATGCTTATAGTTGTGATAATCAATGTGCTTATAGTGATACTCCATGTTTTTATGATTATCCACCCGAATGTGTCCAATTTGAATCTAAATCATTTTGAAAATTGGCAATAGAAAGGTTATTTAATATACCTTCACCTTCGGAATTAGAAAGTGAAACATTAGCTAACGATTCTAAATCATCTTGGGAATTAGCTATAGAAAAGCTAGCAAATGTAACCTCCGACCGTTTTGATAGGGTTGAGGAAATATTAGATGAATTAACTTCTCATTTTTGTAAAATACAAGAACAATTACATGCATTGTGTGAAGTTATTTCTTCTAATGATATGCAAGTTGATCTTAGCATGAATGGTGAGCATGTTGCAAGTGAAAGTGGATTGCCTTTTGATGAAAATAATGAATCTCAATTGTGTTTCAATGAAAAAATATCCATTTCACATGATAGTATCTTTGGAACTAACCTTGAACCTCAAGAAGTGAGCCTTAATGACTCATTTTTCACCCCTCTTAAGGAATGTGTTGATAGTATAGGTTCTAAAAGTATTATAGCCCAAGAAAGCCATATGGATGTTTCTTTGGTGAGTTATCAAGTGATACACATTCAAAGTAATATCTATGAATCACTTGAGATAGATAAGCCACTTCCATCTCTCTTATCATTCGATTATGTGGCTTTTGTCATAAAGTCACCTTTTAATGATTCACCACGACCTAAAATGGTGAATTATTCATTAACAAATCTTCCTTGAAAAATGAGGTAAAATAGTCGAGCCATCGACTATAAACAAAAACGCTTGTTGAGAGGTAATCCAATGTTTTTGTTACTTATGTTCACTTATGTGATTTTATGTTTAAATTATGAGTTTAAGTTTTTTTGTTAGTTTTCATTTATAGCTATTGGAAATAGAAACAAAGGTGACCAAATGAGGTGAAAAAGGCGAAATTTGATAAAGGAACTTAATCTCTCGATTTGAGTAAATGCTATTTTTGATTCATTAGAAGGGGTTAAAATATATGTTTTGATCGTTATACATATGCGTGCATTGATTATTTTCACAAAAGAATGATCTAGAATGCATTTTAAGCAATTGGGGCAACAAGTGTAACTTTCAAAAGTGAAACAATTCTATAGAAAAAATTGCAGAAATTTGAAAACGCAGCCTAAAGGCGCGTATTCATGAGTCGCGTATTCTATTCTGCAAAAACAAAGAAGAAAATGCGAGGTTCAAAATACGACTTCAAGTCACGTTTTCTAGAGGCGCGTATCTAATCTTGAGATTTTTCAACAGAAAACGCGGACTTCCAAAATGCCACTTGAAGGTCGCGTATTCCACTCGCGTATTTAGGGTTCCTTTTTAAATAGGTAAAAACACAGGTTCATTTCCTTTTTCTTCTTCCTTCTTTACCTCAGATTTTCTCACACACACTTACATACCTTTCATCAATCTCCTCTTATAAATCATTTACTTGCAAGAAATCATCCAACCAACATCATTTGACCTTCATAGAACATTTTTAACCGATTGAAATTCACATAAATTATCTCAAAAATTGGATTATGGCTAGGGTTCTTAATTTCTTAATCATCAATTAGAGGTCAAATGGGGTGATTTTCATAGAGTTGTTTGCATCATTTGCATCACCGAACATCACTCTACCAATTTGAGGTAAATTTCTTCAAGTTAACTTGGTATTTTAAATTCGCCATTTGCATATCTTATGAGTTTATTAATACACTTTGAATGGTGAATTTGTGATGCTATTGGTTGATGTATATAAGTTCCATTATACTTATTTAACATCTTTAAATTTATTTAGATGATCAAACGTGGGAATGTGATGATTATGCAATGTTTTACTTTATGCACATTCTTGTTTTATGATCAATGTGGTGATTGTTCTTGAAATGTTGTTAAGCATAATTGGATGGCTCAAATTGCTAAAATCTGACTTGTTCAGGAAGCTTTCATGTAAACATTCATTATATTGTGACATTGTAGCCATTTGATTGCTTAATCTTCATATAGAGTTTGATAGAATGATGACTTTTGAATATACGACGAATGTAGTAATTTGTGTGGAATTTTAGGAGTGAAAATGTGTGAAGTGAAGTGATTTCTTGTACCTTGAGTAGCTTTTTGTCAATTTTCTATAGGTACATCACCAAGACAAAGGCATGCAGTTGTGGATCGCCATTATATGCTTATTAATGCCTTTGTTATTACCTTTGTTTCTCATTTCTAGTTTTAGATTATATTGCTAATAGTTATAAATGGAACTCATGAAGTTGCAGAGATAAGTGGACAATGGCTCATGAACTTCATGTTTTGACACTTCAATCGCAACAATAGGGAGTATTACTTTCTTTATCTTGGTTTTTCTTTTTGCATATTGAGGACAATGTGCATATTAAGTTTGGGGGGGAGGGAATTGAGATGATATGCATCGGTTGTGATTGACTTGTGATTGAAATAATTTGGACTTGCCTTGGAAATATTTCTTGTGCTTTAATTTATTCAAAATTAGGTTTGCTGGCAGGGAGATTCATCCATTTATAAGAGAAAACTCTACCAAAATTTTTCTAAAATCTTGTCCAAAATTGTAATTTTGCCTCAAAATGTTTCAAATCTTTTCAATTTTATTCAAGGGGTAATAAGTTCCATACCCTTAGTAACTAAAATTCCTTCTACTTTTGAGATAAAGATATGTGACTTGAAAACTTCTTTTCTCATTTAATTTGGAAATCAGTATTAAGTGATTATAATTTGTATATTTATACGAAAATATATCTTGTAAAGTGGAGAAAATTATGCCTACATTTTGCATATTTGATTAAATTTCTACTCTTTACTGAATTTTATAAGTTAAGTGACAAATATGATCAATAGTTGCAATACTTTTGTCCTGATTATGCTTTTGAGGGAATGTTTGTTATCTTTACTTTGAAAAAAAAAAGAAAAAAAAGAAGAGAATAAGAGTTGTTCTACTCCAATAGTTCTTGTACTTAGTAACTGGGAGTCTTCATTTACAAATATCGACTTTCGCGTAAAACGGTACTTGAATTAAGAGTATATAACGTAACTTGAGTATGTGAAGTGTTGAGTAACCAACGATTTTCATCTAAAAATGTCGATCCTTGCGTAAAAAGGCACTTGTACAACTTAAATATATATTTAGCTATATTATATGAATAAATCGCTCTCTAAATTGGAATAAGAAAGTGATCATGAGTTTAGGAAGCATTTTATTGACCATATGACTTACTTGCTTGTGAAATTAGGTAAGGATGAGAAATTAATTTGAACTTGTTATAATGGTAGTATAATTGGCTCTTCTTTACTTGATATTATGAGTACTTGAGCTTAATGAAGTGATTACATAATGGTTGTTTACCTTGTTTTTGAGAAAATGAAGTTGAATGGAGCACATATGTTTATTTTCAAAATATTGGATCATGGTCGGTTTGTATTCTAATTACTTGAGGACAAGCAATGGTTCAAGTGTAGGGGTATTTGATAAGAGTATACTTTTTTAAGTGTATTTTATTAGTTAGTTATGGTGTGTTTTAACTACTTTTATTAATTACTTTTATAACTAATTAACTAGGGTTTTGGTAAAAATATATATTTTGTGGTTTAAGTGGTAAAAATTAAATTTTTATAGATTTCAATGGTAAAAACTTCATGTTTGTTGTAGGTTTAATGATTCAATCATCAAATGGAATGAATTGAAAAAAGATTTGGATGATTATTGATGATTTGAAGTGATTTAGAGAAGACATGAATTGCAAAATATTCAAAAGAAGAAATGCAAGTAAAGATAGTTTTAACACCTTATGTTATTTTCGCTATATCTTGAGTTACAATGATTGGATTGAGATGATTCTTGAACCATGTTGAAGCTAAGAGATAGATCTACATTTGACATGAAGATATCAAAGTCCATTTCAGTCGTTTTCCTTGTCAAAATGGCAAAATACAGAAGTGCAACTCTATTATCGAAAGCTAAAACAGAGCTCTAATTAGTTGATGGTATTCTGATCATATCTCGGTCCACCGAACCCTAAATAGGATGATTTTTGAGGCATTGGAAACTAACGCAAAGCGATACAATTTTCATGTTTTGCAGAAGAGCTAGTTCAGCCTCCTTTATCAAGAAAATAGTAGTTGAAATGAGGTCAAATGCACAGAATTGAATACGCAACTTGGCAATACGTGGGTTGTAGTCGTGTATTCTCAAGTCGCGTATTCTCACCTGATTGCTGCAATTTGCTCATCAACTTACCCTGCTTTCATACAACTTTTCCAACTCAATTCCAACTATCAATCTCTGTTATATCTGATCAAGAAAAGATTGAAAAGTTGAAAAGACAATTCATAGAAGTTTCTAGAGTCAAAAATGACAACTAGAAACAACATATTTGGCTCTTGAATTCTCTATAGATAGAGGCCTTTGGAGAACAATTTCACAACTTTTGAAGGCTAGAGAAACTCACAAAAAATGTAACTTTCACTAGAATTTCCTTAGTTCATTAGTTAGGGTAGTATAGAGTAGTTAGTGTAGTTCTTCCTTCTTATATTTGTAGTTAGATTTGGATGAAAAGTAAGGAGTAAAGATGGAGAGTTTGAAACTCATGTGACAAGGATGACTTCTCTCCTTTCACTTTCTCTTTTGTATTTGAGTTCATGTTTAATTATAATACAAGTTTGGATTTGTTTTTTTTTTCATGTTTAGTTAAAGTTTATACCTAGAGTATGGATGAACTTTCTATATCTTGTTACTGATACTTAACTTGGTTATTTGATAATGTTATTTTGAGCAAGTTATTTATCACTTTTGCTTTTCTAATCATGATTAACCAACCATTAGTTGTGATTATCTAAAGGTGTTAAGTTTGCAATGAGAATTGAAATTTAACACTAGTTTAAAGAAGTGATAAACCTATGGAGTTCACTCACGAGAGTAGAGGAGCACCTTTGTGGATTTAGTGACTTTTTTTATGTAATTTCATAGAAGAAATGAACTTGTAGTTAGTTTCATAACCACGAGAGTAGGTATGGTTCAGTTACAAGTATAGGTGATTTACTATGAGAATAGGTTTCATATACATTAGGAAACTATGCTATAACTAGCCAAGATAATAGCATTCACTTAACAAATAATCTCATTAGTGAGAGTAGTGAGGAATTCAATACCTTTAGGAGCTTTCTAGTGTTAATTTTATTACTTTTACTACATGCTTATAGTCTAAATAACAATGGAGTTTGAAAATCACCGTTAATTGAAAATTTTCCCTGTGGGATCGACCCTTAATACCTTATATTCGCTCACTATTTGTATACTTTGCAAAAAATCGCGTGTAGGGCATTTAGAATTTATAAATGTAAGATTTGATTGTGGATGAGCTAATTATGTATGTATACCCGCGCACGTCACCTTATCCAAAGATTGGAAAAGTAAAGTAACGGCCATTGTAGAGACTAAGGATTTAAATCCTATATCTATTGAAACTCTTATAAACTTTCTACTCTCCTATGAATTGCAGGTTGAATATGATGTGTAAGAGGAGGAAAATGCATGGGCCAAGAAAGTATAGCTGTCAAAACTTATCAAGAGGAGGATGATTTGCTCTCACTTGATGGTGATGATATAAATGATGCAGCTCTCATTACATAAACGATCAAGAAACTCTTCAATGGATCAAACAACAACCAATTCTCAAATTTCATCAAAACAAGAGCAAATAGAAGACAAGACTTTAACAACTTTCAAATCACATAGAATGATTGCAATTCGGATGGTGAGGTTTAAGAAAAATTTGAAAAGGGTCAAATAGCATTTATGGCCATAGGTAATGATGAGGTATCCTGTGACGCCCCCACTTCTCCCAAGGGCGAACCCAAGGATATCGGCGGGACGCCTGCCCAACTCTCGTTAGGACTCGGTATAATCCATAATTCAAAAGCTCGAAATACTGCGAATAACTTCAATATATATATTTAAAGTACTCCAAAACACTTTATACTTACAATAGTCAGCTCTCAAGCTTAATACAACCAAATATTTACTACAGCCATTTGCTGTAATACAACTTAAAGTTTTCAAAAGAGAACAATCTAATACTATTCATGAGCACCCTTGGTCTCGAATCCTGTTAAGGAAAAAACAAAAACGTGGAATGAGCTACACAGCCCAGTAAGGTTCCAAGGCACTCTAGCAGTTCTAATAAATCAAGTAATTTGAGCATACCACATGTATGGTTCAAGGTTGAATCTTGGCACTTTAGCATGATACAGTTATCATTGTACGAGTACTTTGAGCATAACATAAGCATAGTTCAAGATTGCACATTGGCACATTAGCATGATACAGTTATCATTATGTAAAATAAACACACATTGAAGGATATGGTGTTCCAGTGGAACCATTTCGGTCAACTGCACCTTATAACTTCAGAATTCCCTCGATTTGTCTGGTCATCACCTTATCCCTCCAGTGGTAGTACTCGAGTATACCGAAACGGTGTCCCAGGGTTCCAACCTACCTGACCGAGCCCAGTCCTGGCTCGAGTAGGTCAGTAACCAAGGGCAGGGCCCAGTTCAGCTTAGAGCTTACAACATGCACAAGTAATCAAGTAAATCGGTAAATGGTAAAAATTTATTAATTTTGTAGGTCGAGTGAGATGAAGTACACACTCACCATAAAATTGTGGATAAGTTCATGTGAATACGTAATTTACGCTAATCACATAATCAAGTAGTCAAGTAATCAGGTAAGCAAGTAATCAGGTAAATAATCAGGTAAACGGTGAACCGTAAACGGTAAACGGTAAACGGTAAATGGCAAATAATCTCGGTTAATGGTAAGATTTATCATTTTAGTAGGTTGTCCATTGGCCGTTTCCTACTTTTACCACTTAAGAGTCAAGGAGATTCACTCCAATCGACTTATGCAGCCATAGCATAATCAATTATTGAAACAATTCACGTAAATATGCATTTCAAGTATTTCATGTCGAATAATTCAAGTACATTCTACTTAAGTGAGAACGAGTGCGGTAAGGTACACACTCGACTCAAAATAGTGGAAAAGTCCATAGAACAATTATCGGTAGTATTTAACAATTAAACACATAATGACCATGGAGTAAACATGTCATAAAACTATTCGAATCACGTATTCCTATATGGAACACTCACCAACCAAAATAAGCGAGTAAAGAAAGTCATCAATGATCCATTTCGGGATTCTCTTCAAGACCTTCTTGATTACCTGAAGAAAAGTGACCAATAATCACTCTTACAATTTCACAATTTCTTTATCAAACAAGAAAGAATGCATACTTGCTTTAGAATTCAAGTCAATGTCTTCATAAGGGTTTTATTTTATCAAAAATTAAGATTCAAAAGTGTGGATTTTAAAGTTACTGAGGAAACTCATATCCTCTACGAAATCGGGTTCAAAATGATAGATTAATATCAAGATAAGAAGTTGAGTTTCCAAAATTTCATTTTCTAAGAAATCGGCAAATTTCGACTTTGTGCGTCAAACTTAGAAAAATCATATCTTGCACTCAATAGGTCGAAAAATGAAAAATCTTATACCATTGGAATTTTGTTTCAAAGTAAAAGTTTCTAGAAGACACTTTTCTAAGATTCAAAATGGAAGACACTCATATTTTGGCTTAAGTTGGCTGACTAGGACTCCCAAGACAGATTCGGGTAGATTTTTGGCAAATTTTGGAAATTCGGCAAAATTCACACAATGCAAACTAGCCTCCGAAATTTGGAACTCAATTAGAGTTGCAATCAACGTTTATACCAAACCAAACGGAACAAGAATTGAAGTTTTGAGCGCCAAGATATAGCAGCCCAAAGTTGACCAAATATTCCTTATTGATCAAGAATTTTCAGATTTGAAACATGAACTTTGGGACTTCATTTGGACATTGAAATAGACTCGGAATGGCACAAAATTTGGTAGTATTACTCTACCACATAAGAGCTATTCCTTCGTCAAATTTCATATAAAAATTCATTCGGAAAGTTAGTTAACAAAGCCACTGAACTTCCAAGAATTTCCAAGGCAATTTTGCTTTGTACTTCAATTTTTCTTTTTAAAAGCTTTGTTCCACACAATCAACTTCAATTAATTCAAATATTGAAACTAATGTTCCATAAACATCCAATAAGTAATTTAGAAGTAATTGACATCAAGGTTTTTGAAATATAACTTCCCAAATCAGATTTGACCATTCGGCCAAGAGAAAAGGAAAATTTTTCAGATTCGAAGAGCAACTTTGGGACATCATTTGTATATCAAAATGGTCTTAGATTGACACCAAAATTGGTACAATTCAACTTCCATATGAGGACTACTCCTATACCAAATTTCATTTTAAAATTCACACGGGAAGGTAGTGAACTAAACTACCAAAATTCAAGAAAATCCCAAGACCAATCTGTCTTTTGTTCCTTCTTCATTTTCAAACATTTTGCCTAGTGAAAATGATTCAAATCTGGCCCATTTATGAAACAAAGGTCTAAGAAATATCCAAGATACATTTTATAGGTGATTAACACCAAGAATTTCAAGATCACAAGTCCCAATTCAAAAAGAGTCATTTAACTAGCCAAAAAGAGGATTTTTCATCACTAAGTCAGTTTCGAAGTTCAGCCACAAATCATTCAATTCAACTTGGAATCGAGCGTGGTCAGTGGCGTTGAAAACTAGATTCATAAAGATACAATATTTTAGAAGAAATCGTTTTCAAAATCTATCCACAGCTAGCTCATATTTGAGCATCAATTTGCTGCTCAAAACAGAGCTTCCAGTGTAGACGCTAAACATGACAGTCATGTTCAAATAATTCGTATGGACTATTCAGGTGGAATCAGAATGAGCATTTTATACCGTTGGGAATGTCTAGTTTCCATTGCTGCAAATGGTACACGATTTTGATATCGGAGCAAAGAGTTATGGCCAAAACAAAATCACCGCCAGAGCAGTACGAGACACAATTCCAGTTTTGATACATTTTCGAAATCTCAACTTTTGGCCAACCAAATTGGATGATTTTTGATGAAAACCTTTTACACAACCCACACAACATATTTCCATCAAACACAAGTCAATTGGACCACAAAAAAGTGCACTAAGGGTCACGGCAAAACAGGGGCAGAATCGTCACTTTTGCTCATCTCATTTCCTTTGAGTTTTCTCCCACAATACAACTTATAACCACTTGTTTAACCACTAATTCAACAAAAACAACAACCAATAACATCACATCAGATCATTAAGCCCATTGTGGGATTTCATAGAGCCCACTCACAAGATTTCTAACAATATAGAGCTACCCACATGCATCTATAAGCTCACAAGTGCAATACAACTTCCATAAACTAAGATTCAAGAGGTTGATCGTTGATTACCTTCTTAGATGACTAAGCCCATTGTGGGATTTCATAGAGCCCACTCACAAGATTTCTAACAATATAGAGCTACCCACATGCATCTATAAGCTCACAAGTGCAATACAACTTCCATAAACTAAGATTCAAGAGGTTGATCGTTGATTACCTTCTTAGATGACTAAACCAGAAATTTTCTGTCATTTGAAGCTCAAGAAAACTGTGGAAAAGAAGATCATTTCTTAGCTTAAGTTGATCTCCAAGTGGTTAGCAAAGTGTATGTGAATTTTGAAGAGAAAAGTTGCAAGATTTGAAGTGGAATGATGATGGGTTTTGTTCTTCTTTTTCTTGGTGAAGCTCGGCTGTTATGTGGAAGCAAGGAAGTGGCGTTGCTGATGAAGAAGCTTCCTTGTGAAGCTTATAAGTTTGTGGGCAACAATTACTCCAAAAGTCAACTAGGAATAGTGCGCGTATGCGCGCGTTTCGTGCTCGATTCCTCTCGAGTTTGTTTCACTTGTGCACTAAACCTCTAATGCACTTTCATTCATATTATTATTATTCACTCTCAATGGTCTAAAAATAATGGTTTTAAGTCCCTCAATTAATCGCACGCGTGAAAACGCATACTCCCGATTTGTGCGCGATAAAGTGAAATTTTCAAAAAATTCTTATAACGATAGTATCAGTAACTAATACTTGAGTACTTAAACGTAAAAATACCTATTTTGAGACTAATGTATAAGTCTTCAATTTTCCCAGCTGATTGTATTCTCGATTCGATTATTGTCTCTAAACGCGTATTCACTATTCTCACTTAACGAGCTTTCAAAAATAAATTTTCGAATCGAGGCATTTTTAAAGTACTTGTAGGTCATAGTTCCATGTAATTAAATATAAAGAGGTTGAAATAAAATATTCGGAGAAAACGAGTGAATAAATATTTAAATAAGCCATAAAAATAGAATTATAAGTGAGAAAAATTCGGATCCTCACAACCTTTCCTTCTTAATAGAATTTCGTTCTCGAAATTCACACCTAGGATAATATCATACCCTTTTAGCTATGCTTATCAGATCAATCAACAACTTACACTCTCTAACTCGTATCTCATAATTTCTATCCACCCAATTAGCAATCAAATTTTAATTTCCCCTATAGGCGTTTTACTTCCAAGTTGTGGGACAAGCAATCACACTTTATTTATATCATTCATGAAACTAGGGTTTACACAAGAATAATTGGCTCCAGGGTCAATTAAAATTCCAGTTTAAAAGATTCAATCTTGTAGTTCAAAACTCGAATAGAGTGATATATTTTCAATAGAACACTAAGCTTACCAAAATTTTCAGACTTAATTTGTCCAAATCAAGTCAATCACAACCTGTGAGATAAAAATCGAGGGTTTTAATGTATTTTGGATATGTATGTGACAGAATATGATTCAAAATTTCAAAAATAGGGTTAAAGATACAAACTTTTCTTCATAATCCGAAACTAAATTTTCTTAGTAAGAAATTTCAAATAATGTGTCTTGCCACTATCATCAATACATATTGCAATTTCCTCAAATACGTTTAAGAAGATTACTCATGCAACTCAATGTGTGGATATCAAAACACATATATAATAAAATAACATACACATGGAGGATATTTCAAAATTTCCCTTAAAATTTCGAGTTAAGAGTTGTATTTGAGTAAACGTATACTCTAGAAAACACTTTTTAAAAGAAATAAGTAAACATGCAAGTTCATATATGCATAAACTTCAGTCCAACACCTTTATCACCCTTTACCTCTAATTCGAGAGCTAATTTTAATGGTAGATACAGCTCTGTCATTTTCATTTTTTTCGTTACTTTCCAACGCACAGCAAATATTCATTCTTATTCTTAAGAAAATATCCGAGCCTAAGCTCTGTCTGACTTTCAATTCTTAGGCGAGTTCAAAATGTATATACATATATTTAGATATTTACGGGAAAAGGAACAGCAGGCATAGAAGAACTTAATGCATATACAAGTTACAAATACATTTAGAATTAAAAGTATGATTCTTTACATATATCAAAAGTCACAGTACGAGTCGAGAGATCACAAACAAAAAAAGTACATACCAAATCAAGGTCAATAAACAAAAGTAAACATGTGATTATCAAAAGTACATTAATCTCCAAGGCACAAACTCTTAAGTTCTACTCCCATCGTCTCAATACAAAAGATCACAAGTTGTGTTTCACTAGACTAATTGGAACTAGATGATTCCCATTCCCTAACACGTTCAACTTCAATCCCAACACTAGAATCTTCTGGGCTATGATCTTCTCCACCTCCCACTCTTAATTATTATGCCATCTTAGCCAAACGATTTTTGGTTTCCTGTAACTATTCACGTGAAATATCGATTCGTTTTTATTCCCGGCAAATGGAGATCTCAAGTCCTTAGGTTGCCCTCAACTCTTAAGTACTCGGGTACAAGAATAAAAAATAAGGTAATTCACAACTCGAGCCGGCCGGTCCCAAGAGTTAATCACCACATTTGAGATTTCTACCCAACATACATATCTTATTTTCCTCTAAGTATCAAGATAAAGGATTTTATACCTATCACATCCATGATCCATAGTTTCACTCTAGAAGAGCACTTAATCCTTTTCTCATTCACATCATGGGGACCATAACACCACTTGGTCGAAACTTACCCCGCGCAGATACCACGCGAAGCGGTTCAGATTTTCATCCCTGCAAGTGGTCACTTAACTTTCAAATCAATCCCACAGTCTGTTATTCTAAACTTTTAAATCTAGGATACACTACAAAGATCTAAAGCCTAAACTCTGATACCAATTGTGACGCCCCCACTTCTCCCAAGGGCGAACCCAAGGATATCGGCGGGAAACCTGCATAGCTCTTGCCACGACTCGGTACAATCCATAATTCAAAAGCATACTGCGAATAACTTCAATATATATATATTTAAAATACTCCAAAACACTTCATACTTACAATAGTCAACTCTCAAGCTTAATACAACCCAAAAGAATATTTACTACAACCATCTGCTGTAATACAATTTAAAGTTTTCAAAAGAGAACAATCCAGTACTATTCACAAGCACCCTTGGTTTCGAATCCTACTAAAGAAAACAAAAATGTGGAATGAGCTACACAGCCCAATGAGGTTCCCAGACACTCTAGCAGTTCTAATAAATCAAATAATTTGAGAATATCACATGTATGGTTCAAGGTTGCATCTTGGCACTTTAGCATGATACAGTTATCATTGTACGAGTACTTTGAGCATAACATAAGCATGGTTCAAGGTTGCACCTTGACAAATTAGCATGATACAGTTATTACTATGTAAAATAAACACACATTGAAGGATACGGTGTTCCAGTGGAACCATTTCGGTCAATTGCACCTTATAACTTCAGAATCCCCTCGGTTTGTCTGACCATCACCTTATCCCTCCAGTGGTAGTACTCGAGTATACCGAAACGGTGTTCCAGGGTTCCAACCTACCTAACCGAGTCCAGTCCTGGCTTGAGTAGGTTAGTAACCAAGGGCAGGGCCCAGTTCAACTTAGAGCTTACAACATGCACAAGTAATCAAGTAAATCGGTAAACGGTAAAAATTTATCAATTTTGTAGGTCGAGTGAGATGAAGTACACACTCGCCGTAAAATTGTGAAAAAGTTCATGTGAACACGTAATTTATGCTAATCACATAATCAAGTAGTCAAGTAATCAGATAAGCAGGTAATCAAGTAAATAATCAGGTAAACAGTGAATGGTAAACGGTAAATGGTAAATAATCTCGATTAATGGTAAGATTTATCATTTTAGTAGGTCGCCCATTGGCCGTTTCCTACTTTTACCACTTCAGAGTCGAGGAGATTCACTCCAATCGACTTATACAGCCATAGCATAATCAATCATTGAAACACTTCACGTAAATATGCATTTCAAGTATTTCATGTCGAATAATTCAAGTACATTTTACTTAAGTGAGAACGAGTGCGGTAAGGTACACACTCGACTCAAAATAGTGGAAAAATCCATAGAACTATTATCGGTAGCATTTAACAATTAAACACATAATGACCATGGAGTAAACATGTCATAAAACTATTCAAATCACGTATTCCTATATGGAACACTCACCAACCAAAATAAGCGAGTAAAGAAAGTCATCAATGATCCACTTCGGGATTCTCTTCGAGACCTTCTTGATCACTTGAAGAAAAGTGACCAATAATCACCCTCACAATTTCACAATTTCCTTATCAAACAAGAAAGAATGCATACTTACTTTAGAATTCAAGTCAATGTCTTCATAAGGGTTTTATTTTATCGAAAGTTAAGATTCAAAAGTGTGGATTTTAAAGTTACTAAGAAAACTCATATCCTCTACAAAATCGGGTTCAAAATGATAGATTAATATCAAGATAAGAAGTCGAGTTTCCAAAATTTCATTTTCTAAGAAATAAGCAAATTTCGACTTTGTGCGTCAAACTTAGAAAAATCATATCTTACACTCAATAGGTCAAAAAATGGAAAATCTTATACCATTGGAATCTTGTTTCAAAGTAATAAAAGTTCGTAGAAGACACTTTTCTAAGATTCAAAGTGGAAGACACTCAAATTTTGGCTTAAGATGGCTGACTTGGACTCCCAAGACAGATTCGGGTTGGTTTTTTGGCAAATTTTGGAAATTCGGCAAAATTCACACAATGCGAACTAGCCTCCAAAATTTGGAACTCAATTAGAGTTGCAATCAAAGTTTAAACCAAACCAAATGGAACAAGAATTGAAGTTTTGAGCGCCAAGATATAGCAGCCCAAAGTTGACCAAATATTCCTTATTGATCAAGAATTTCCAGCTTTGAAACATGAACTTTGGGACTTCAGATGGACATTGAAATAGACTTGGAATGGCACAAAATTTGGTAGTATTACTCTACCATATAAGAGCTATTCCTCTGTCAAATTTCATATAAAAATTCATTCAGGAAGTCAGTTAACAAAGCCACTAAACTTCCAAGAATTTCCAAGGCAATTTTGCCTTGTACTTCAATTTTCCTTTTTAAAAGCTTTGTTCCACACAATCAACTTCAATTAATTCAAATATTGAAACTAATGTTCCATAAACATCCAATAAGTAATTTAGAAGTAATTGACATCAAGATTTTCAAAATATAACTTCTCAAATCAGATTTGACCATTCGGCCAAGAGAAAAGGAAAATTTTTCAGATTCGAAGAGCAACTTTGGGACATCATTTGTATATCAAAATGGTCTTAGATTGACACCAAAATTGGTACAATTCAACTTCCATATGAGGACTACTCCTCTACCAAATTTAATTTTAAAATTCACACGGGAAGGTAGTGAACTAAACTACCAAATTTCAAGAAAATCCCAAAACCAATCTGTCTTTTGCTTCCTTCTTCATTTTCAAACATTTTGCCCAGTGAAAACGATTCAAATCTGGCCCATGTATAAAACAAAGGTCTAAGAAATATCCAAGATACATTTGGTAGGTGATTAACACCAATAATTTCAAGATCACAAGTTCCAATTCAAAAAGAGTCATTCAACTAGCCAAAAAGAGGGTTTTTCATCACTGAGTCAGTTTCGAAGTTCAGCCACAAATCATTCAATTCAACTTGGAATCGAGCGTAGTCAGTGGGTTGAAAACTAGATTCATAAAGCTACAATTTTTTAGAAGAAATCGTTTTCAAAATCTGTCCACAGCTAGTTCATATTTGAGCATCAATTCGCTGCTCAAAACAGAGCTCCTAGTGTAGACGCGAAACAGGACAGTCATGTTCAAACGATTGGTATGGACTACTCAGGTGGAATCAGAATGTGTATTTTATACCATTGGAAAGCTGGAAATGTCTAGTTTCCATTGCCACAAATGATACTCAATTTTGACATCAGAGCAAAGAGTTATGGCCAAAACAAAATCACTGCCAGAGCAGTACGGGACACAATTCCAGTTTTGATACATTTTCGATATCTCAACTTTTGGCCAACCAAATTGGATGATTTTTGGTGGAAACCTTTCACACAACCCACACAACATATTTACATCAAAAACAAGTCAATTGGACCACAAAAAGTGCACTAAGGGTCACGGCAAAATAGGGGCAGAATCGTCACTTTTGCTCATCTCATTTCCTTTGAGTTTTCTTCCACAATACAACTTATAACCACTTGTTTAACCACTAATTCAACAAAAACAACAACCAATAACATCACATCAGATCATTAAGCCCATTGTGGGATTTCATAGAGCCCACTCACAAGATTTCTAACAATATAGAGCTACCCACAGGCATCTATAAGCTCACAAGTGCAATACAACTTCCATAAACTAAGATTCAAGAGGTTGATCGTTGATTACCTTCTTAGATGACTAAACCAGAAATTTTCTGTCATTTGAAGCTCAAGAAAACTGTGGAAAAGAAGATCATTTCTTAGCTTAAGTTGATCTCCAAGTGGTTAGCAAAGTGTATGTGAATTTTGAAGAGAAAAGTTGCAAGATTTGAAGTGGAATGATGATGGGTTTTGTTCTTCTTTTTCTTGGTGAAGCTCGGCTGTTATGTGGAAGCAAGGAAGTGGCGTTGCTGATGAAGAAGCTTCCTTGTGAAGCTTATAAGTTTGTGGGCAACAATTACTCCAAAAGTCAACTAGGAATAGTGCGCGTATGCGCGCGTTTCGTGCTCGATTCCTCTCGAGTTTGTTTCACTTGTGCACTAAACCTCTAATGCACTTTCATTCATATTATTATTATTCACTCTCAATGGTCTAAAAATAATGGTTTTAAGTCCCTCAATTAATCGCACGCGTGAAAACGCATACTCCCGATTTGTGCGCGATAAAGTGAAATTTTCAAAAAATTCTTATAACGATAGTATCAGTAACTAATACTTGAGTACTTAAACGTAAAAATACCTATTTTGAGACTAATGTATAAGTCTTCAATTTTCCCAGCTGATTGTATTCTCGATTCGATTATTGTCTCTAAACGCGTATTCACTATTCTCACTTAACGAGCTTTCAAAAATAAATTTTCGAATCGAGGCATTTTTAAAGTACTTGTAGGTCATAGTTCCATGTAATTAAATATAAAGAGGTTGAAATAAAATATTCGGAGAAAACGAGTGAATAAATATTTAAATAAGCCATAAAAATAGAATTATAAGTGAGAAAAATTCGGATCCTCACAACCTTTCCTTCTTAATAGAATTTCGTTCTCGAAATTCACACCTAGGATAATATCATACCCTTTTAGCTATGCTTATCAGATCAATCAACAACTTACACTCTCTAACTCGTATCTCATAATTTCTATCCACCCAATTAGCAATCAAATTTTAATTTCCCCTATAGGCGTTTTACTTCCAAGTTGTGGGACAAGCAATCACACTTTATTTATATCATTCATGAAACTAGGGTTTACACAAGAATAATTGGCTCCAGGGTCAATTAAAATTCCAGTTTAAAAGATTCAATCTTGTAGTTCAAAACTCGAATAGAGTGATATATTTTCAATAGAACACTAAGCTTACCAAAATTTTCAGACTTAATTTGTCCAAATCAAGTCAATCACAACCTGTGAGATAAAAATCGAGGGTTTTAATGTATTTTGGATATGTATGTGACAGAATATGATTCAAAATTTCAAAAATAGGGTTAAAGATACAAACTTTTCTTCATAATCCGAAACTAAATTTTCTTAGTAAGAAATTTCAAATAATGTGTCTTGCCACTATCATCAATACATATTGCAATTTCCTCAAATACGTTTAAGAAGATTACTCATGCAACTCAATGTGTGGATATCAAAACACATATATAATAAAATAACATACACATGGAGGATATTTCAAAATTTCCCTTAAAATTTCGAGTTAAGAGTTGTATTTGAGTAAACGTATACTCTAGAAAACACTTTTTAAAAGAAATAAGTAAACATGCAAGTTCATATATGCATAAACTTCAGTCCAACACCTTTATCACCCTTTACCTCTAATTCGAGAGCTAATTTTAATGGTAGATACAGCTCTGTCATTTTCATTTTTTTCGTTACTTTCCAACGCACAGCAAATATTCATTCTTATTCTTAAGAAAATATCCGAGCCTAAGCTCTGTCTGACTTTCAATTCTTAGGCGAGTTCAAAATGTATATACATATATTTAGATATTTACGGGAAAAGGAACAGCAGGCATAGAAGAACTTAATGCATATACAAGTTACAAATACATTTAGAATTAAAAGTATGATTCTTTACATATATCAAAAGTCACAGTACGAGTCGAGAGATCACAAACAAAAAAAGTACATACCAAATCAAGGTCAATAAACAAAAGTAAACATGTGATTATCAAAAGTACATTAATCTCCAAGGCACAAACTCTTAAGTTCTACTCCCATCGTCTCAATACAAAAGATCACAAGTTGTGTTTCACTAGACTAATTGGAACTAGATGATTCCCATTCCCTAACACGTTCAACTTCAATCCCAACACTAGAATCTTCTGGGCTATGATCTTCTCCACCTCCCACTCTTAATTATTATGCCATCTTAGCCAAACGATTTTTGGTTTCCTGTAACTATTCACGTGAAATATCGATTCGTTTTTATTCCCGGCAAATGGAGATCTCAAGTCCTTAGGTTGCCCTCAACTCTTAAGTACTCGGGTACAAGAATAAAAAATAAGGTAATTCACAACTCGAGCCGGCCGGTCCCAAGAGTTAATCACCACATTTGAGATTTCTACCCAACATACATATCTTATTTTCCTCTAAGTATCAAGATAAAGGATTTTATACCTATCACATCCATGATCCATAGTTTCACTCTAGAAGAGCACTTAATCCTTTTCTCATTCACATCATGGGGACCATAACACCACTTGGTCGAAACTTACCCCGCGCAGATACCACGCGAAGCGGTTCAGATTTTCATCCCTGCAAGTGGTCACTTAACTTTCAAATCAATCCCACAGTCTGTTATTCTAAACTTTTAAATCTAGGATACACTACAAAGATCTAAAGCCTAAACTCTGATACCAATTGTGACGCCCCCACTTCTCCCAAGGGCGAACCCAAGGATATCGGCGGGAAACCTGCATAGCTCTTGCCACGACTCGGTACAATCCATAATTCAAAAGCATACTGCGAATAACTTCAATATATATATATTTAAAATACTCCAAAACACTTCATACTTACAATAGTCAACTCTCAAGCTTAATACAACCCAAAAGAATATTTACTACAACCATCTGCTGTAATACAATTTAAAGTTTTCAAAAGAGAACAATCCAGTACTATTCACAAGCACCCTTGGTTTCGAATCCTACTAAAGAAAACAAAAATGTGGAATGAGCTACACAGCCCAATGAGGTTCCCAGACACTCTAGCAGTTCTAATAAATCAAATAATTTGAGAATATCACATGTATGGTTCAAGGTTGCATCTTGGCACTTTAGCATGATACAGTTATCATTGTACGAGTACTTTGAGCATAACATAAGCATGGTTCAAGGTTGCACCTTGACAAATTAGCATGATACAGTTATTACTATGTAAAATAAACACACATTGAAGGATACGGTGTTCCAGTGGAACCATTTCGGTCAATTGCACCTTATAACTTCAGAATCCCCTCGGTTTGTCTGACCATCACCTTATCCCTCCAGTGGTAGTACTCGAGTATACCGAAACGGTGTTCCAGGGTTCCAACCTACCTAACCGAGTCCAGTCCTGGCTTGAGTAGGTTAGTAACCAAGGGCAGGGCCCAGTTCAACTTAGAGCTTACAACATGCACAAGTAATCAAGTAAATCGGTAAACGGTAAAAATTTATCAATTTTGTAGGTCGAGTGAGATGAAGTACACACTCGCCGTAAAATTGTGAAAAAGTTCATGTGAACACGTAATTTATGCTAATCACATAATCAAGTAGTCAAGTAATCAGATAAGCAGGTAATCAAGTAAATAATCAGGTAAACAGTGAATGGTAAACGGTAAATGGTAAATAATCTCGATTAATGGTAAGATTTATCATTTTAGTAGGTCGCCCATTGGCCGTTTCCTACTTTTACCACTTCAGAGTCGAGGAGATTCACTCCAATCGACTTATACAGCCATAGCATAATCAATCATTGAAACACTTCACGTAAATATGCATTTCAAGTATTTCATGTCGAATAATTCAAGTACATTTTACTTAAGTGAGAACGAGTGCGGTAAGGTACACACTCAACTCAAAATAGTGGAAAAATCCATAGAACTATTATCGGTAGCATTTAACAATTAAACACATAATGACCATGGAGTAAACATGTCATAAAACTATTCAAATCACGTATTCCTATATGGAACACTCACCAACCAAAATAAGCGAGTAAAGAAAGTCATCAATGATCCACTTCGGGATTCTCTTCGAGACCTTCTTGATCACTTGAAGAAAAGTGACCAATAATCACCCTCACAATTTCACAATTTCCTTATCAAACAAGAAAGAATGCATACTTACTTTAGAATTCAAGTCAATGTCTTCATAAGGGTTTTATTTTATCGAAAGTTAAGATTCAAAAGTGTGGATTTTAAAGTTACTAAGAAAACTCATATCCTCTACAAAATCGGGTTCAAAATGATAGATTAATATCAAGATAAGAAGTCGAGTTTCCAAAATTTCATTTTCTAAGAAATAAGCAAATTTCGACTTTGTGCGTCAAACTTAGAAAAATCATATCTTACACTCAATAGGTCAAAAAATGGAAAATCTTATACCATTGGAATCTTGTTTCAAAGTAATAAAAGTTCGTAGAAGACACTTTTCTAAGATTCAAAGTGGAAGACACTCAAATTTTGGCTTAAGATGGCTGACTTGGACTCCCAAGACAGATTCGGGTTGGTTTTTTGGCAAATTTTGGAAATTCGGCAAAATTCACACAATGCGAACTAGCCTCCAAAATTTGGAACTCAATTAGAGTTGCAATCAAAGTTTAAACCAAACCAAATGGAACAAGAATTGAAGTTTTGAGCGCCAAGATATAGCAGCCCAAAGTTGACCAAATATTCCTTATTGATCAAGAATTTCCAGCTTTGAAACATGAACTTTGGGACTTCAGATGGACATTGAAATAGACTTGGAATGGCACAAAATTTGGTAGTATTACTCTACCATATAAGAGCTATTCCTCTGTCAAATTTCATATAAAAATTCATTCAGGAAGTCAGTTAACAAAGCCACTAAACTTCCAAGAATTTCCAAGGCAATTTTGCCTTGTACTTCAATTTTCCTTTTTAAAAGCTTTGTTCCACACAATCAACTTCAATTAATTCAAATATTGAAACTAATGTTCCATAAACATCCAATAAGTAATTTAGAAGTAATTGACATCAAGATTTTCAAAATATAACTTCTCAAATCAGATTTGACCATTCGGCCAAGAGAAAAGGAAAATTTTTCAGATTCGAAGAGCAACTTTGGGACATCATTTGTATATCAAAATGGTCTTAGATTGACACCAAAATTGGTACAATTCAACTTCCATATGAGGACTACTCCTCTACCAAATTTAATTTTAAAATTCACACGGGAAGGTAGTGAACTAAACTACCAAATTTCAAGAAAATCCCAAAACCAATCTGTCTTTTGCTTCCTTCTTCATTTTCAAACATTTTGCCCAGTGAAAACGATTCAAATCTGGCCCATGTATAAAACAAAGGTCTAAGAAATATCCAAGATACATTTGGTAGGTGATTAACACCAATAATTTCAAGATCACAAGTTCCAATTCAAAAAGAGTCATTCAACTAGCCAAAAAGAGGGTTTTTCATCACTGAGTCAGTTTCGAAGTTCAGCCACAAATCATTCAATTCAACTTGGAATCGAGCGTAGTCAGTGGGTTGAAAACTAGATTCATAAAGCTACAATTTTTTAGAAGAAATCGTTTTCAAAATCTGTCCACAGCTAGTTCATATTTGAGCATCAATTCGCTGCTCAAAACAGAGCTCCTAGTGTAGACGCGAAACAGGACAGTCATGTTCAAACGATTGGTATGGACTACTCAGGTGGAATCAGAATGTGTATTTTATACCATTGGAAAGCTGGAAATGTCTAGTTTCCATTGCCACAAATGATACTCAATTTTGACATCAGAGCAAAGAGTTATGGCCAAAACAAAATCACTGCCAGAGCAGTACGGGACACAATTCCAGTTTTGATACATTTTCGATATCTCAACTTTTGGCCAACCAAATTGGATGATTTTTGGTGGAAACCTTTCACACAACCCACACAACATATTTACATCAAAAACAAGTCAATTGGACCACAAAAAGTGCACTAAGGGTCACGGCAAAATAGGGGCAGAATCGTCACTTTTGCTCATCTCATTTCCTTTGAGTTTTCTTCCACAATACAACTTATAACCACTTGTTTAACCACTAATTCAACAAAAACAACAACCAATAACATCACATCAGATCATTAAGCCCATTGTGGGATTTCATAGAGCCCACTCACAAGATTTCTAACAATATAGAGCTACCCACAGGCATCTATAAGCTCACAAGTGCAATACAACTTCCATAAACTAAGATTCAAGAGGTTGATCGTTGATTACCTTCTTAGATGACTAAACCAGAAATTTTCTGTCATTTGAAGCTCAAGAAAACTGTGGAAAAGAAGATCATTTCTTAGCTTAAGTTGATCTCCAAGTGGTTAGCAAAGTGTATGTGAATTTTGAAGAGAAAAGTTGCAAGATTTGAAGTGGAATGATGATGGGTTTTGTTCTTCTTTTTCTTGGTGAAGCTCGGCTGTTATGTGGAAGCAAGGAAGTGGCGTTGCTGATGAAGAAGCTTCCTTGTGAAGCTTATAAGTTTGTGGGCAACAATTACTCCAAAAGTCAACTAGGAATAGTGCGCGTATGCGCGCGTTTCGTGCTCGATTCCTCTCGAGTTTGTTTCACTTGTGCACTAAACCTCTAATGCACTTTCATTCATATTATTATTATTCACTCTCAATGGTCTAAAAATAATGGTTTTAAGTCCCTCAATTAATCGCACGCGTGAAAACGCATACTCCCGATTTGTGCGCGATAAAGTGAAATTTTCAAAAAATTCTTATAACGATAGTATCAGTAACTAATACTTGAGTACTTAAACGTAAAAATACCTATTTTGAGACTAATGTATAAGTCTTCAATTTTCCCAGCTGATTGTATTCTCGATTCGATTATTGTCTCTAAACGCGTATTCACTATTCTCACTTAACGAGCTTTCAAAAATAAATTTTCGAATCGAGGCATTTTTAAAGTACTTGTAGGTCATAGTTCCATGTAATTAAATATAAAGAGGTTGAAATAAAATATTCGGAGAAAACGAGTGAATAAATATTTAAATAAGCCATAAAAATAGAATTATAAGTGAGAAAAATTCGGATCCTCACAACCTTTCCTTCTTAATAGAATTTCGTTCTCGAAATTCACACCTAGGATAATATCATACCCTTTTAGCTATGCTTATCAGATCAATCAACAACTTACACTCTCTAACTCGTATCTCATAATTTCTATCCACCCAATTAGCAATCAAATTTTAATTTCCCCTATAGGCGTTTTACTTCCAAGTTGTGGGACAAGCAATCACACTTTATTTATATCATTCATGAAACTAGGGTTTACACAAGAATAATTGGCTCCAGGGTCAATTAAAATTCCAGTTTAAAAGATTCAATCTTGTAGTTCAAAACTCGAATAGAGTGATATATTTTCAATAGAACACTAAGCTTACCAAAATTTTCAGACTTAATTTGTCCAAATCAAGTCAATCACAACCTGTGAGATAAAAATCGAGGGTTTTAATGTATTTTGGATATGTATGTGACAGAATATGATTCAAAATTTCAAAAATAGGGTTAAAGATACAAACTTTTCTTCATAATCCGAAACTAAATTTTCTTAGTAAGAAATTTCAAATAATGTGTCTTGCCACTATCATCAATACATATTGCAATTTCCTCAAATACGTTTAAGAAGATTACTCATGCAACTCAATGTGTGGATATCAAAACACATATATAATAAAATAACATACACATGGAGGATATTTCAAAATTTCCCTTAAAATTTCGAGTTAAGAGTTGTATTTGAGTAAACGTATACTCTAGAAAACACTTTTTAAAAGAAATAAGTAAACATGCAAGTTCATATATGCATAAACTTCAGTCCAACACCTTTATCACCCTTTACCTCTAATTCGAGAGCTAATTTTAATGGTAGATACAGCTCTGTCATTTTCATTTTTTTCGTTACTTTCCAACGCACAGCAAATATTCATTCTTATTCTTAAGAAAATATCCGAGCCTAAGCTCTGTCTGACTTTCAATTCTTAGGCGAGTTCAAAATGTATATACATATATTTAGATATTTACGGGAAAAGGAACAGCAGGCATAGAAGAACTTAATGCATATACAAGTTACAAATACATTTAGAATTAAAAGTATGATTCTTTACATATATCAAAAGTCACAGTACGAGTCGAGAGATCACAAACAAAAAAAGTACATACCAAATCAAGGTCAATAAACAAAAGTAAACATGTGATTATCAAAAGTACATTAATCTCCAAGGCACAAACTCTTAAGTTCTACTCCCATCGTCTCAATACAAAAGATCACAAGTTGTGTTTCACTAGACTAATTGGAACTAGATGATTCCCATTCCCTAACACGTTCAACTTCAATCCCAACACTAGAATCTTCTGGGCTATGATCTTCTCCACCTCCCACTCTTAATTATTATGCCATCTTAGCCAAACGATTTTTGGTTTCCTGTAACTATTCACGTGAAATATCGATTCGTTTTTATTCCCGGCAAATGGAGATCTCAAGTCCTTAGGTTGCCCTCAACTCTTAAGTACTCGGGTACAAGAATAAAAAATAAGGTAATTCACAACTCGAGCCGGCCGGTCCCAAGAGTTAATCACCACATTTGAGATTTCTACCCAACATACATATCTTATTTTCCTCTAAGTATCAAGATAAAGGATTTTATACCTATCACATCCATGATCCATAGTTTCACTCTAGAAGAGCACTTAATCCTTTTCTCATTCACATCATGGGGACCATAACACCACTTGGTCGAAACTTACCCCGCGCAGATACCACGCGAAGCGGTTCAGATTTTCATCCCTGCAAGTGGTCACTTAACTTTCAAATCAATCCCACAGTCTGTTATTCTAAACTTTTAAATCTAGGATACACTACAAAGATCTAAAGCCTAAACTCTGATACCAATTGTGACGCCCCCACTTCTCCCAAGGGCGAACCCAAGGATATCGGCGGGAAACCTGCATAGCTCTTGCCACGACTCGGTACAATCCATAATTCAAAAGCATACTGCGAATAACTTCAATATATATATATTTAAAATACTCCAAAACACTTCATACTTACAATAGTCAACTCTCAAGCTTAATACAACCCAAAAGAATATTTACTACAACCATCTGCTGTAATACAATTTAAAGTTTTCAAAAGAGAACAATCCAGTACTATTCACAAGCACCCTTGGTTTCGAATCCTACTAAAGAAAACAAAAATGTGGAATGAGCTACACAGCCCAATGAGGTTCCCAGACACTCTAGCAGTTCTAATAAATCAAATAATTTGAGAATATCACATGTATGGTTCAAGGTTGCATCTTGGCACTTTAGCATGATACAGTTATCATTGTACGAGTACTTTGAGCATAACATAAGCATGGTTCAAGGTTGCACCTTGACAAATTAGCATGATACAGTTATTACTATGTAAAATAAACACACATTGAAGGATACGGTGTTCCAGTGGAACCATTTCGGTCAATTGCACCTTATAACTTCAGAATCCCCTCGGTTTGTCTGACCATCACCTTATCCCTCCAGTGGTAGTACTCGAGTATACCGAAACGGTGTTCCAGGGTTCCAACCTACCTAACCGAGTCCAGTCCTGGCTTGAGTAGGTTAGTAACCAAGGGCAGGGCCCAGTTCAGCTTAGAGCTTACAACATGCACAAGTAATCAAGTAAATCGGTAAATGGTAAAAATTTATTAATTTTGTAGGTCGAGTGAGATGAAGTACACACTCACCATAAAATTGTGGATAAGTTCATGTGAATACGTAATTTACGCTAATCACATAATCAAGTAGTCAAGTAATCAGGTAAGCAAGTAATCAGGTAAATAATCAGGTAAACGGTGAACCGTAAACGGTAAACGGTAAACGGTAAATGGCAAATAATCTCGGTTAATGGTAAGATTTATCATTTTAGTAGGTTGTCCATTGGCCGTTTCCTACTTTTACCACTTAAGAGTCAAGGAGATTCACTCCAATCGACTTATGCAGCCATAGCATAATCAATTATTGAAACAATTCACGTAAATATGCATTTCAAGTATTTCATGTCGAATAATTCAAGTACATTCTACTTAAGTGAGAACGAGTGCGGTAAGGTACACACTCGACTCAAAATAGTGGAAAAGTCCATAGAACAATTATCGGTAGTATTTAACAATTAAACACATAATGACCATGGAGTAAACATGTCATAAAACTATTCGAATCACGTATTCCTATATGGAACACTCACCAACCAAAATAAGCGAGTAAAGAAAGTCATCAATGATCCATTTCGGGATTCTCTTCAAGACCTTCTTGATTACCTGAAGAAAAGTGACCAATAATCACTCTTACAATTTCACAATTTCTTTATCAAACAAGAAAGAATGCATACTTGCTTTAGAATTCAAGTCAATGTCTTCATAAGGGTTTTATTTTATCAAAAATTAAGATTCAAAAGTGTGGATTTTAAAGTTACTGAGGAAACTCATATCCTCTACGAAATCGGGTTCAAAATGATAGATTAATATCAAGATAAGAAGTTGAGTTTCCAAAATTTCATTTTCTAAGAAATCGGCAAATTTCGACTTTGTGCGTCAAACTTAGAAAAATCATATCTTGCACTCAATAGGTCGAAAAATGAAAAATCTTATACCATTGGAATTTTGTTTCAAAGTAAAAGTTTCTAGAAGACACTTTTCTAAGATTCAAAATGGAAGACACTCATATTTTGGCTTAAGTTGGCTGACTAGGACTCCCAAGACAGATTCGGGTAGATTTTTGGCAAATTTTGGAAATTCGGCAAAATTCACACAATGCAAACTAGCCTCCGAAATTTGGAACTCAATTAGAGTTGCAATCAACGTTTATACCAAACCAAACGGAACAAGAATTGAAGTTTTGAGCGCCAAGATATAGCAGCCCAAAGTTGACCAAATATTCCTTATTGATCAAGAATTTTCAGATTTGAAACATGAACTTTGGGACTTCATTTGGACATTGAAATAGACTCGGAATGGCACAAAATTTGGTAGTATTACTCTACCACATAAGAGCTATTCCTTCGTCAAATTTCATATAAAAATTCATTCGGAAAGTTAGTTAACAAAGCCACTGAACTTCCAAGAATTTCCAAGGCAATTTTGCTTTGTACTTCAATTTTTCTTTTTAAAAGCTTTGTTCCACACAATCAACTTCAATTAATTCAAATATTGAAACTAATGTTCCATAAACATCCAATAAGTAATTTAGAAGTAATTGACATCAAGGTTTTTGAAATATAACTTCCCAAATCAGATTTGACCATTCGGCCAAGAGAAAAGGAAAATTTTTCAGATTCGAAGAGCAACTTTGGGACATCATTTGTATATCAAAATGGTCTTAGATTGACACCAAAATTGGTACAATTCAACTTCCATATGAGGACTACTCCTATACCAAATTTCATTTTAAAATTCACACGGGAAGGTAGTGAACTAAACTACCAAAATTCAAGAAAATCCCAAGACCAATCTGTCTTTTGTTCCTTCTTCATTTTCAAACATTTTGCCTAGTGAAAATGATTCAAATCTGGCCCATTTATGAAACAAAGGTCTAAGAAATATCCAAGATACATTTTATAGGTGATTAACACCAAGAATTTCAAGATCACAAGTCCCAATTCAAAAAGAGTCATTTAACTAGCCAAAAAGAGGATTTTTCATCACTAAGTCAGTTTCGAAGTTCAGCCACAAATCATTCAATTCAACTTGGAATCGAGCGTGGTCAGTGGCGTTGAAAACTAGATTCATAAAGATACAATATTTTAGAAGAAATCGTTTTCAAAATCTATCCACAGCTAGCTCATATTTGAGCATCAATTTGCTGCTCAAAACAGAGCTTCCAGTGTAGACGCTAAACATGACAGTCATGTTCAAATAATTCGTATGGACTATTCAGGTGGAATCAGAATGAGCATTTTATACCGTTGGGAATGTCTAGTTTCCATTGCTGCAAATGGTACACGATTTTGATATCGGAGCAAAGAGTTATGGCCAAAACAAAATCACCGCCAGAGCAGTACGAGACACAATTCCAGTTTTGATACATTTTCGAAATCTCAACTTTTGGCCAACCAAATTGGATGATTTTTGATGAAAACCTTTTACACAACCCACACAACATATTTCCATCAAACACAAGTCAATTGGACCACAAAAAAGTGCACTAAGGGTCACGGCAAAACAGGGGCAGAATCGTCACTTTTGCTCATCTCATTTCCTTTGAGTTTTCTCCCACAATACAACTTATAACCACTTGTTTAACCACTAATTCAACAAAAACAACAACCAATAACATCACATCAGATCATTAAGCCCATTGTGGGATTTCATAGAGCCCACTCACAAGATTTCTAACAATATAGAGCTACCCACATGCATCTATAAGCTCACAAGTGCAATACAACTTCCATAAACTAAGATTCAAGAGGTTGATCGTTGATTACCTTCTTAGATGACTAAACCAGAAATTTTCTGTCATTTGAAGCTCAAGAAAACTGTGGAAAAGAAGATCCTTTCTTAGCTTAAATTGATCTCCAAGTGGTTAGCAAAGTGTATGTGAATTTTGAAGAGAAAAGGTGCAAGATTTGAAGTGGAATGATGATGGGTTTTGTTCTTCTTTTTCTTGGTGAAGCTCGGCTGTTATGAGGAAGCAAGGAAGTGGCGTTGCAGATGAAGAAGCTTCCTTGTGAAGCTTATAAGTTTGTGGACTAGAATTGCTCCAAAAGTCAACTAGGAATAGTGCGCGTATGCGCGCGTTTCGTGCTCGATTCCTCTCGAGTTTGTTTCACTTGTGCACTAAACCTCTAATGTACTTTCATTCATATTATTATTATTCACTCTCAATGGTCTAAAAATAATGGTCTTAAGTCCCTCAATTAATCGCACGCGTGAAAACGCATACTCCCGATTTGTGCGCGATAAAGTGAAATTTTTAAAAAATTCTTATAACGATAGTATCACTAACTAATACTTGAGTACTTAAACGTAAAAATACCTATTTTGAGACTAATGTATAAGTCTTCAATTTTTCAACTTATTGTATTCTCGATTCGATTATTATCTCCAAACGCTCATTCACTATTCTCACTTAACGAGCTTTCAAAAATAAATTTTCGAATCAAGGCATTTTTAAAGTACTTGTAGGTCATAGTTCCATGTAATTGAATATAAAAAAATTGAAATAAAATATTCGGAGAAAACGGGTGAATAAATATTTAAATAAGCCATAAAAATAGAATTATAAGTGAGAAAAATTTGGGTCCTCACATATCCGCTAGCATTTTCATTCTTGAAAATGATGATAAATATGATGATGATTTTGAATCATTTGTTATTAAATTGCATGATAACTTGAAGGAATCTTATGCAAAAAATAAGGATTTAAAAATCAAGATAAATGCTTTGTTGAAATAAAGTTCAAATCTTTTTCAAGAAAACAAAAAGTTAAAGAAGGAAAATGATGATTTAAGAAAATTCAAATTAATATTGTTTTCAATCAAAGTGATTTTAAAAAAGAAATTGGGTGAGAAAACAAAGTTGTATGAAAGATTAAAAAAGAATAACCTTGTTAAGAAAAAGAATGAATGATCTTTGTGATTTTCTTTAAAAAAAAAAAAAAGAAGCGAAGTGTTTTGGAAAAGAAAAATATTAGGAATACTTTGATTAATAAAAATTTTACTACCTATAGAAAAGATGAATTATGCTTTGTTAGATCCTCTCATGTAAGAGATACTCATATTTTATATGATTATTATTGCCAACATGGTCATATGAAAAGAGAGTGTTATGTGAAAATAAATATGTATTTGGGAATGAAAACTATTTGGGTATTGAAAGATAAAACTAAACCCTATAGATCCAAGAACAAATGGTTACCAATAGTGAGTTCCCTTATATAGGTATTCAAGAAGAAATTAATCCAAGTGGGATTGAAAGATGATACAATATATCCTTTGGAGTCAAAGGAGCAAGGAACTTGAAAGTGTGAAAAAGGGGTAAAAGAATGAAAAATGAGCATGGAAGACAATAGATGTAACAAACTTTCCAAATAGATACAAAATTATGTCTATGATAAGGTACGTTTCCTAAAATTGAATTATGATATTTACTTCAAATCTTGAGTGTTGCAAATTGGTGATGTTTATAAGTTAAAGTTCTACTATATCATATATTTTTATTTGCATTTTTCTAATATCCCCAATTTTTTTTTTTCAAAAAATGTTCTTAATCTCACAATAAATGAGGTTGTTGCATCATGTGTGATTAATTATTGATCTAGTATTGTTTTGATCATGCTATTGTATGCTCATTGGTTCATGTTAATTAATATAGTCTCAATCTTAAAGGGAATTTCTTGCAATTTTTTCCTCATGTACAATGTCCCTTTTACGTTTATTTGTTTTTTACGATGTAAAAGGGAGAGAAAATTGAATAATATTTTTTTGTAAAATCGGTTTGTACTTAGGGGGAATTTATTTGAATTTATCAAAAAAATCATCATTTTATTCGTCATCATCAAAAAGGAGAAGATTGAAGACTTAGGTTGATCAATCTTTGGTTTTAATGATAATGAAATAAAATGATGATCTCGACTAATGTTTTTACTTGAGAAATGATTAGAGACAAGTACCTTGAAAAATGGAAAAAGAAGAATAGCATATCAAGACTATCGGATGTAAGGATCGGATGCTCAATAAAGTATCAGATGTCCGACAAACAACGAATATTCATTGGACACTTCGATTGGACACTCATTCCTTCTATCGGCTGTTCGACACAAAAAGGTTAAAACTTGCACATTCTATTCTCTGTCGGACTCAAGTTATTAGATGCAGAACAATTTGATCGGACATCCTATAGACCATCGAACATCTGACACAACTGCTTCAGACGTCCGATAGGTCCAATAGCTAGTTTTCTAACGGCTAATTTTTTTACTGTTGAAAGAGCTTTTGGGGCATAGTTTCATCATCTATAAATACCCCCAAGTATGAGAAGAAGACAAAACTTTAACTACATAAGATACAAGCTTTCAACAGTGATTTTTGAGTAGAAAAATACTTTGAATATTGTATAGGTATGGGAAAAGTTTTTGTGTTTGTGAAGTTTCTCATTGAGAAGAAGTAAAACTTTGTGTAGGTGAGCCTCATTTGTATAATAGCTCTTAGTTAGTTAGTTAGTTGGTAATCAATTGTAGCATAGTGAGAGTTAATTAGGAGTATTGTAAAACTCTTTGACTCGACTACAGAGTATTTAGGGTGAGCAAAGAGCGATCCTTTTTATGTACAAGGTGGTTTGTAACACCATCAATTGAAGAGACTATGGGATTGGAGTTAATTTCCAATTTGGAAGAAATTTGAAAGTTTTGGTTTGGGTTTTTATCTGATTCTTTTCATTTTTTGTTACTTAATTGTGCAATCTTTATTGCTCTACACTTGTTTTATATTTGTGAATTTGTGCAATTAGTTGCAGTACAATTATTAGGTGAAAACTTGCTTTATTTGCTTAGTTTGTATGGATAACTTAATTCACCCCCTCTTAGGTTGTCTTTGGGCCTTACATTTGTTAAGGGGATCAACTACATATTGTAGTCTAAGCCATTGTGATTCTTAGGCATGGCTAAAAATATTTTAATCCTAAATTACAAACAAAAGTTCATATCACACTCTTCATTATCCTCGAATCAAATGAAAAATTGAATCTAAAGTTCAAATCAAACTAAGATACACATTAAAGAGCTATGTTGATTTCCTTTCCTTCTAGAACCAATATTGTACAACTTCTTCTCTATCACCTCAATTAACTACTTTGGTTTAATGTAAAAAAAATAATAATTTGACTAGGAAATGATAATGAAGCATCAAATGTATGTTATGTTTCACGTACATATTTTAAAAATGCAAATCTCACACCCCTCTACTATAATCAATCTAGATCTTGTATAATTACTAATGTTATTGGTAAACATTATAAAGCATAGCATGTATTACATAGAGCAAAGAAGACCATAACCTATTTTGCAGTCTCAAATATTTGAATAAAATATTATGGAGTCTAAGTATATTAATTCTATTTGAGATCTCAATGAAACCTTACAAGGATATAATACTAGATGCTTGTAATTCTCGCATTCATATTGCTAAAGTTATCAAGTCAGACCTATTCTATGTTATCACACATGCATCCTATTACTAGAATTTATTGCTATTGGATATACTCTTGCTGCTACAATTAATATTGAAGTAACTTTATCCCATCAGACCTCTATTTCCTAAGGAAGTTTAGTGTCATAAAATTCTTTCTTTAAATAAGATTGCAATACTCGTTAATGTTAGAAAGGGTAATCAATATGCAAACTGTAACATATTATAATCTTTATAGTATGGGTGATAAGTGCTTGTTACGTTTGTTTTATGGTAGTTATTTCTGTATATATTAGTGCATTTTTATTTAAATTTGAGTCAAATAACTAATTTTTTAGTTAAGTTTTGCATTTTATGATTAAAGTGAAGAAAATTTCATCTCCATGGAATTAAGTGGTTCAACTTCATGTTTTGTAGGTTTTAATGATTTAATCATCAATTGAAGTGAAACAAGCAGATGTTTGGATGATTCTTGATGATTTGAAATATATCTGAAATGATCACAAAGTGTACAAGTGCAGCAATGCAATTTACGCAAGGAAAGAAGAACAAAGAACTAAGGTTAGGCTTAATCAATCGATTCATGGATAGATTTTAACATTTCAAAACCAGATTCAAGCATGGATTGATGGCAGAAAGCAATAGCCTCGCAATGAACAAAGCAGGAAAGCAATCTGTAGCTAGATCCACTTGTGAGCTTGATTTTCATGTGAATTTGTGCTAGAATAGAGCAAGCAATCCGACCATGAATAGCACACTATTCATTTGTGGATTGTGGGCTAGCAAAAGCTATACAACTTACACAACTTGTACAAGATTTTTCCTCTTTCTTCTTATAAAAATGAGACTTCAAGGACAATTTTGCAGCTAAAAAAGGAGACAAAAATAGCCACAAAAATGTAAATCTTAGCTAGAACTTTGTTTTTCAGGTTAGGTTAGCATAGTGTAGGATTAGATTCGTTCACCCACTTTTATATTTAGTTCAACAAGGATGAAGATAGAGGATGAAAAAGAAGAGATTGGAAGCTCAAGTAACAAGAGTTTCTTCTTTTCAACTCTGTTCTTGTATTTGACTCCTATATTTAGTTAATATACAAATTTGGATCTTGATTTTCATTTGCTTTATGATTTGCTAAAGTTTCATGCTTTAGGTTTTGGATGAACTATCTGTGTATTGTTTGTAATATTTCTTTGGTTATTTGATACTATTATCTTGAGTAATGGGCATTATTGAAAGGAGATCTAATTTACTAAATCAAACTCCCATAAAGTTTTCCAACAACAAATATTTTATCATAGAATCATTTTTATATAAAAGTTTCTTACTAATTAACTTTGATTAACATAACCTAATCTTTACTATAGAGTTCAAAATGGTCAAATATGAAAGATCTTTGTCCAAATAACTAGTTTTTCACGTGCTCTTTCCAACCAAATTCTATTTCTTAAACACAATCTCAATGTCTGAATTACATAAATAACCTGAACAGTACATATTCATTTTTGGGAACATAAGAAAGTTATTATATTTTCTTGTTCAATTAGTTTATACATGTCACTAAATGATACATAGTTACATTTTATTCCATAAGGAAATTGTCTACAAAAAACTATTCTTAAATAATAATCTAAAAGTTAACATTTCCTAATACTATGCCCAGAAATTATAAAATATTCACTCAAATGTTTAGAAATATTATGCTGGAATTTCATAGGTTGTGATCTTATTGTTTATTTTAATACAATATCAAAGGAATGAAGGGATTTTAAAAAAAATCTTACATTTTTATTTTCTTCGCACATAATTTTGCTTTGATTGATAGCCAGGAAATTTTGCATAAGAGGTAAGAAGCCACAGTCAAAGCCTAATGGCTAACTGAAAGATTTGTTGAGGGAAATCCCATCACAAACTCATCTCTTGATTTTCCTTGGTATTTGGAATATTTCTTCCAAAAACCACATAAAATAACTATTCCCTCCATTCCATTGTTAATATCATGTTTTCAATTTATTGATGTCCCAAAATAAAAGTAATCATTCCAAATTTAACACATGCTTTCCAATCTTGCCATTTGAAAAACAACTTTTAAAATCCAAATGCACATTTAACAAGGAACTATTGTCAATTCAAATGATACATATGTAAATTCGCTAATGTCGTATCATCTAGATATTTCCATAAAAATTTAGATTCTTTAAAAAAGGCTCTAATATTAGGGTGGAGGGATTATTAATTTCAAGTTATTTATTTAAATTTTATTTAACAATGATTTTTAACATTTTAACATTTTCTTAATAAGCTTAATAGTATTGGGTTAATAATGGTGTAAATGTTGCATAGTGTTAGCCATGCGGTTAGTTGTCTTAGTAGCTAACCATAACAATTTTTTTTTAAGTTGTAGGTTGAAGCATATTTTGTAATTAATTACACAATAGATAGCAAAATTGATTAGTCATTACATGATACTTAGTTGAAGCAATTGATTAATCATCATTAGTAAGTTTAGATCATTGTTTTTATTTAGGAATAATTTTAGAAGCCTTCGTTGAGGTTTCACAAAATATTAATTAGTTCCTTTGGCATTTTCAAAATCTCTTATCACTCTCTTGAAATGATGGTAGGACCATATATGATTATTGGAGGGGATCAATTGCCAATAATATCCTATTTCTATAGCAATTACTGAGCTGCAAAAAATTCAAAAAATAGAGAAAAATGTTGGCATAGAAAAAGCCCGAGAATAGGATTGGCACCACTCTTGCAATGTACATGTCGTAAAGGTGCGAAATTATTTGATAGAAGACCAAGGTGTGCACTTCTTATTCAGAAGAAATACTACCTACAAAAGGACTCTTGTTTCTATGCCAACACTAGTTGGCTCAGTTAGCAAAGATAGGTCACTTCCTAACAAAAGATCGTATGTTTGAATTTCACTATTGATGTGAGGGTGCAGTTGATGGGTGATCTATAAGAACCCCTACATGCGATCTATGGTCCTAGAAGCATTACCCTAGTCCCTGGTGGTGATAGAAGCCGAATCCACCCAAATCTTTTTCTTACAAAAAGAAAAACTCTTATTTCTATATGGTAGAACCATCCTTTTATTTCTTTTTTCTATAAAGAACAATATGAGGGTTTGGAGCAAAGGAGGAGAAAATTGAGAAAATTGCATCTTCAATAGAAGGATCCACTAAGGTTTGAAATAAAAACGTGATTCTGAGAACTTCATACATGATCAGTGTATATTTTACGTATTTTAAGTATGTTTTATTAGTTAGTTTTGTTGTGTTTGATTTAGTTTTATAGCTTTAATTAACTAAGTTTCCAGTGAAAATATACATTTTATGGTTTAAAGTGTAAAAATTGCATTTTTATGGATTTTAATGGTGAAAATTTCATGTTTTTATAGGTTAATGATTCAATCATCAAATGCCATGAATTGAGAAGATAATTGGATGATTGATGATGGTTTAAAATGATAAAATGAGAACATGAAGTGCAAAAGAGGAAATACAATCAAGAATAAAAAGAAGCAAGTTTCACAGCTTTGACACATTATGGTATTTTAACTATATCTTGAGCTTCATACATCGGATTGAGGTGATTCTTGTACCATTTTGAAACTAAGAGATAGATCTATATTTTGTATGAAAACATTGAAATCCATATTAGTCATTTTCATTGTCAAAATGTCAAAATATAGAAGTGCAACTCTGTTGTCGAAAGCTAAAACAAAACTCTGAATAGTTGAGGTATATTGGTCATTGCTTAGTCCATAGATCTCCAAATTGGATAATATTTGATGCATTGGAAAGCTAACTCAAAGAGCTAAAACCTGTAAGTTTTGCACAAGAGTTAGTTTGGCGTCCATCATCAAGAAAATAGCAGTTTAAATGGTGCCAAATTCACAGAAGTGAAAATGCGACCCTTGAATGCGTGGCTTGAAGCCGCATATTCCAAGGTTGCGCATTCCTCGATTTTGGCTGCAATTTGTGTTTTGTTCGCACAAGCTTTTTGACCCATTTCTTGTAGGAATATTGGTGGAAAGGAATATTGGTGGAACGGCCCAAGACGGTTGCAAAAGGAGCTTTACTACTCAAATCTAGCTTGTTTATGGGCTCATGAGGAATCTTAACATGATTTAGCACTTTGTATTTTGCATGGAATTCCTCTATGAATAGCAGCCTTTGGAGGACATTTTGACAACTTTGGAAGGCTAGAGAAACTCACAAAAATGTAGTCTTTACTAGAATTTCCTTAGTTCATTATTTAGAATAATATAGTATAGGTAGTGTAGTTTATCCTTCTTGTATATGTAGTTAGATTTGGATAAAGATTTGAAGAGCAAAGATGGAGAGTTTGAAACTCATGTGACTAGGGTGACCTCTCTCCTATCACTTTCTCTTTTGTATTTTTGATTTCATGTTTAACTATAATACAAGTTTGAATCTTATTTTCATGTTTAGTTAAAATTTATACCTAGAGTTATGGATGAACTTTCTATATCTTGTTAGTGATGTGTATTTGGTAATTTGATGATATTATTTTGAGCAAGTTATTTATTACTTTTGCTTTTCTAATCCTGATTAACCGGCCACTAATTATGATAATCTTAAGGCGTTACGTTTGTAATGAGAATTGGAATTTAACACTAGTTTAAGAAAGTGATAAATCTAGGGAGTTCACTCACGAGAGTAGAGAAGCACCTTTGTGGCTTTAGTGAATTGTTTTATGTAATTTCATAAAAGAAATGAACTTGTAGTTAATTTCATGAGCATGAGAGTAGGTATGGTTTAGCTACAAGTATAGTTGATTCACTACGAGAGTAGGATTCACATATATTAGGAAATTATGTCACAACTAGCCAAGGTAATGGCATTCACTTAACTGGTAATGTCACTTGTAAGAATAGTAAGGAATTCCATACCTCTAAGAGCTTTCTACTGTATTTTTGTTACTTTTATAGTGCAAATTTAATTTCTTGCACTAGTGATAGTCTAAATAATAAAGGAGTTCGAAAACTATCGGTAATTGAAAATCTTCCCTACGGGATCAACATCTAATACCCTTATGCTCAATAAATGACTCATATACTTGTAAAAATCGTGTGTGGAGTATTTAGGATTTTATAAATGTAAAACTTGATTGTGGATGAGCTTATTATTATATGTATACTCCGCGTCCGTCAATACATCACAATTAAAAATAATGAGTTGGTACTTTAAATGATCGCGTAATAAGTAATAGGAGATGATCTAGGTTTCATGATAGAAAAAGTAACATAGAACTAATAGAAAGATGTAATGTTTATGTCCTGATGAAGGTTGACAATTCTGAGAAATTTTTGATGATCAGGGCATAATAGCTATCTTTTTCTTTTCTTTTCTTTTTTTTGGTTGGACTTAATAACCAATTTTATAGTCCAAGCAAAGTTTTATTTAGTGTTTGTAATGTCGAATGCTAAATAATATGTGTGATTTGATGATTATGTCATTTTATGTCAATGATTCATTAACTATTTAATGATATCGAAAGCTATAGTACATAAGTATGGAGCAGGTTTGTTGTTGATAAAGAATCTAATTGGGATGACAAGGCTAGTGTTCTTCCTTTATGAAGCCCATGGAGTAAGTTTCGTTTGTAACTTGAACATCATATATGTGGACTTACAATGCATGCAGTTTAAGGTATAAGTGGATAGATGAAAAATTATGATTATGATGAAGTAAAAGTTGGATGCATAATTATAACCCTTTCATTGTGCAGATGAATAATTATACATGTGGTGTACTACTTGTTGTGATTCTTATAATAGTTGATAGAAACTTTTCTTGAAAGCTCATTAAAATGTAAGATAGGAAGAATTATTGCACATGATAACATAGTCCATTACATGGGAAACAAAGTCAGAATTTTCAATGTATATCCAAAAAGTTACCAATTTATTGATCTTCTTAGTGATGTTACTAGCAAGGCTATGAATGACTTGCCTAGAAATTTGAATCTTCTTTTGCACATGAAGTGTGGGATCTCTAGGACAAGAAACTTTATGGACATTACTGATGACAAATCAATCCTTGATATGTTCAAACTTCATGATAAAGATCTTGTGATAAACTTGCATGTACCTCACCAAGACATTATTCCTAGAACAAAGGAGAATATATCATAGAACAACTATAATTTTCGGCAATGCACTAGAGGAATATTGATTCTTGATGCCATAGACACCAAAATTTTTTCAAAAAAAAATTAATTTTTATTTTATTTTATTTATTAAGTAATCATTTTTATTTTTGTGTTATTTTGTAGGAAAAAAAGTAGAGATTTTCTATTGTTTCAAACCCAATTAAATTCTAACCAAAAACCCAACTAAAATCTAGCCAAATTCCAAACAAAAGCCCAAGGCAAAACCACAACAAAAAACTAGAAAAGAAGAAAACAAGACAAGGCCCATCAACCCATTTCTATTTCCTTCAAAAAAAAAAAAAATTCTTGCGGGTGCACGCACGCGTTTCTTCCTCATCAGTCTTCCAGTAGCAAAGCCAGCAAATGGTACACAGGCTAGCTGGAATTTGTTTGAACAATTGCGATCCCTATTTGCTTCTTGTTTTCTTTCCCTCCAAGTTTAGCAAGTTCTTGGGACACCCCACCATCACAAATCCATGAAGCAATAGCTGTCAAAAGATCAAATGAATAGAAAATAACCACCTAAACCCATACTCCATCTAAGCCTTTTTTCTTAGGGTTTAATTAGTTTTTATTTCATTTAAAAGGATAAGAGAGAGTCTTAGGGTCAGAGAGGGAGTTAGGAAAGCAGCAAAAAAAAAAAGCAACGAAAGAGAGAAAGAGAGAAAAAATGGGGAGGGAGGAAAAAATTTCTGGAAAAATCAGTAAATAGGGCTGACGAACTAGCCCTGCTTCTTGCCAAAATTTGACTTTGATTGTAGCCCTCTAAATGATATCTTTGTTTCTGCACCATCTATAATCATCAGTGAACAACTTTCGTTTTGAAAATTTCCGAAACAAGTCCCTAAATTCCCTAAATTCAAACTTGAAGTTGTCGGTTCGTTAACGCTTCAACTTCTGCAGCAGAATCTTTTTTGTTTCGTTCCAGCATTTGGGAGTGTTTTTTGTAGATCTCTCACGTTTGTTCGAATCCACAAACACCCGTAGGTAATTATAGATCTTTCTCTTGGTCGATTTAACGGCTTGCATGAAGTTTTGAGCCATTATCTGAGTTTTTCACGAATTTGATCCTTAGATTTTTCTCGTCTTATGATGCTTGAGAAACTGGTTTGATTATTTGAACTAGCCCAAAAGTTTTGAAAATGGTTTGATGGTTTGACAATTTGATGATTTGACCAAAAAAATCTACTGCTTCCGGTGAACCTATTCTTGGTTCCACCAGAAGCTGTTTCGTAATTCTTGTGTTTATATTTTTGTTTGTCTTTCTCTGTTTGATTCTTAGGGTCTGTTTGGTTTGAAGTAAAATATTTTTCTTGGGAAAATATTTTCCGTGGAAGTAATTTTCCATGAAAATCATTTTCCTTTCATCATTTTCAGGTGTTTGGTTAGTTTATTGAAAATATTTTCTTACTTCATTTTTCTGGTGTTTGTTTAACTTTTGAAATATTTTCACTTTTATCTCTATCTTTACTTTCTACACATTATAACTACATACTTCTTCCCATGCAAAATAAAAAAATTTATCTCATTGTTTAACTTTAAAAAATCTTGGAGAAATGTATATATGAATAAAAAATATCTCCTTAAGCAATAAACAAATTGCTGGCCATTTAGTGTCAAATATCAATCACATGCAATGCTTATTATGACATATATCTTGCACTCTCACTGCTAAAAATTTCTCTAGAAAAGAATGTCCCTATTATACATAATTAATTACTAACATAGGATGAACAGGATGAGATTTTTTTTTATTTTGAATATACTAGGGGGAGAGTTGGGTTGGGTGGTACGGGGGAGGGAGTGTAAGGAAGAGGTCTTGGGTTCGAGTCCTCCTGTTTACACTAAAAAAAAAAAAAGAACATACTACAAGATGTTTTCAGTAAGTTTGGAACATACTACAGGCGGGATGCATGCATTTCGGAAAACAACTTCAGTAAGTTTGGAAGGGAAGTTGTTTTCCATAAGATGAGTGAAAATATTTTACATAGGAAAATGTTTTCAGTAACTTTTGTGCAACCAAACACGGGAAATTAGGAAAATATTTTCCTGGAAAACATTTTCACCCGAAACAAACGGACCCTTAATGTGTTGGTGATTGTTATTGGTTTTTGTTAAGGAAATGGGCTGATGTTTTGTGCTGGTTTCTGGTTAATAAATTGTTGGGCTTTGATTTTTTTTTTTTTCTTTATAGTAGGCTACTGCTATGGCATAAGATTCAAGGCTCAAGCCCAGCTTCTTTGTTGGTTTGAGAATAGTGGAATGATGTGGGTTAGTTTTTTTTATGGGGTGATTTGCTTTTATTTTTGTTGGGCCGAAGTGATTTGGCCCAAGCCAAAACAAATAAAGACAAAAAAAGAAAAGGCCCATGCCCTTACAAATTAGAAGCGAGTTTTTGCAATTTGGTCTTTGATGTTTAGAGTAATTTTACTATGATCCTAAATTTTGGATTTGTTTCATTCAGATCCTTAATTTAAATATATTTTGGTCCCTAAACTTTACTTTTTATTCAATTTTGACCCCTAATTTTTAGAATTATAATCTGACCCCAAAAACTTCTAAATCTTTGCAATTAGGTCCCTAATCTTTGTAATTTTTAGGGATTTCATGTTTATTCACATTTCTTTAAAATAATAGGTTGAATTTTTTATATGTTTACATTTTCTTTTAAAGTGTTATCAATTAAATTGGTGTCTTGACCATTTTGTTGATTTTGGAGTATAAATAGGCAAACTCTACCTCATTTAGCCACTACTTCAAGGGGAAGTACCCATTATTATTTTTTAATTTTTTTACGTACTCCTATGTGTTTTTATGTGCGATTGCATGTGTTTAAGTACTTTTTCTTTTATTTACTCATTTTATTCATTTTAAGCTTTCATTTATTTAATTTTGATGTTTATTTGGGAGGCATTTAAATGCCAAGTTGTGATAGATAGATCTTCCCTTTTTGCTGAAGAAAATGTATTTAGATAAACAAATGTAATAAATAGGTTTATTATTTCCAAAAATTTTCCTCTTAGATTGTAGTTAGGGTCCCCAATGTAATAGTTAGGTTTCATTTGCTTGCATGCTTATGTGCTTATGTGTTTTACTCACTTTCTCTAGGGTTTTTGCATCTAAATATTATGCATATGTGTTATGTTCTCTACATGCTCTATGTGTTTCGTGTGTTTATTTGATTTCATTATACTCTATATGCTTTTATTTATTTATAATGAGTGCATGACTTCACCACACTAATTCAACACTAGTTGTGACTTTTCTCCCCAATTTCTTACTAGTCCGATGCTAGTGAAAACTTATAAAAATGAGTTAGTTCAATACTAGATCCATTAGGTTATTTTCGCGATAGATTCATGTTTTGGTGTGACATTTATGGCATCTCATGCATTTTTTCTTATTTTTAGGTTATTTTCATTTGTATGATATTCTTCCCACTATTAGTCCCTTATCTTCTATATGTTTGGACCATATCATTTAAAATTGCATCTCATTTTAGGATATTAGAAGTAAGTTAGTTCACTTGTTTGATTAGGTTAGAAGAGTCACCCTTAAAAAATGGGAAATGAATGAGTATGGTTTCTTAACTTTAACACGCTTTTACCCCCTTTATAAGAAGAAAAATTATGTTACGAATTTTAGTTTTCCGTATCCGTTATGTTACATTTCCTCTCTTTTAGTTCATGTATAGTTATCTATATAGAATAATTTTTTTTCTTCGAGTCACATCTTTTGCATATTCCTGACCTCTTTAAGGAATTATTTTTGGGCTTCACAATTAATGTGATTTGTACCAATTAAATTTTAAAGAGGTATTTTATCCCTCTCAATACCCCTCTAGGTCTAAGTTTGCATTCATATAGAAGCATTCAAATGTGATAAGTTTTGTAAGTTAGATTAAAAAATTTTTTGACTAAATCTAGCAACTAACCTTAATTAGGTTGAAAAAGTGCCTTAGATTTAATCTTTGCTTGCCCTTTTTTCAATCATAATTTTTCGAACTCTTTTCTCTTGTTTTTGAAGATCTGAAGTCGTCTAAAAGATTTTTATTTATTTTTTCATATAAAATATATTTTGGATGACTTGGTACACTTAAACTTGATACCAAGTGACGATTCTTTTTCTAAAAATCCTTTTTAAACTAATATTTTGGGCCCAAGCTGTCACATTATTTAAAGTCCCATTTTAGCCTCCTTTTTCTTTATTTTCTTAAAATTCAAAACTCATTTTTAAAACACCCTTTTCTCTTTTATTTAAAAAATGGGGCGCGACAGATGCTCAATGATAATGGTGATTTGTATAGATTTCTCAAACGATGAACTAACCATTTTCTTCTTCCAATTTACCCATATTTTGAAGTTATTTCTGCCTTTTATTGTTGCTACAACATCCCGAAGTGGCCGTTGCATTTCAATGGTCTATTAGTTCCTCACTTCCAAAATGTTTTCAATTGTATACTTTTTTCCCCTTTGGTTTCTGGAATGTTTATTTTTTTTGGACAGCATAAGGGAATTAAGGGCACCAAAATACTCTCTTTCCTCCAACATGCATTTTCTAATATTACTTTTGATCAAAGGGGCTAACATTGTTAACCAACTATCAATTTCAAGGGTGCTAAGCATGATTATTAGGGAGGCTAAGTGATATTTCACAAAGTTTAGGGGAGATTTATGAAATTACCCCTTTTATTTATCATGTAAATATTTCGTTTCCCTCTTTACTTTATTTTTTTAGTGAGTTTTTCTTATCATTCTTTTTATTTATCATGTAAATAGTTTGTTTCCCTTTTACTTTAATAATGAAATGGTTTGGCAAACAAGGATCCAATGAGCACCCACTAAGAGGGAATTCAGGTTTTAGCCTTTTTTTTTCCTCAAAAAGTGTAGTTAATTTAGGAAGTACCTAAATGCAGGGGGTGTATTAATTGTGACCATGCTATCAACATGGTAAATTAAGTGTAATTTAGATGTTAGATTTTTGGCATATCTTGTCACTTTGATTTGTAAAATTATGTATTGTTGCTTTCATTTGTAAATGGGATAATTTCATAAACCTCCCCTGAGATTTCTGACAATTTCACCGACATCCCCTAAAGTTTGTAAAATTACACAAACCTCCACTGAGGTTAAGGTTTTGATAACAAAGTTAGTCTAATTAGAAAAAGTAATATTAAAAAAGTACTTTAAGGAAAGAGATAAATTTTTATTCCATAGATACCCCTTATGCATGTATATAAGTCGTATTAGTAAATGAATAAAAAAAATTAAAAGTTAGAAACAATTAATAAACACATTTAACCACTCAAAAAGTTCACATTTAATAAATTAAACACTACAAATAAGCAACAAAACTACACTAATGATTACAAAATTCAGTAAAACAGACTAGTCACCTCTTTTAATTTGATGTTTGCTATGATTCTTGTAATTTTGAATAGAAAAATTTTCAAATTTTGTCTATTTTTTTCCTCCTTTCTCCTTATTTTCATGAAATTACTTTACAATTGTCTCCTTTATTTCCATAGAATTACTTTGCAATTATCACAACTTTAAGTGTTTCAAAGAAAATTGAAAAAAGGGAAAAGAAAGGCAAAATTTGAAATTATTTTTTGTTTAAAACTACAAGAATCATAGCAAATATTATGTTAAAAGAGATGACTAATTTATTTTGCTGAATCTTGTAATCATTAGTGTAGTTTTGTTACTTATCTGTCTAATTTATTAAATGTGAACTTTTTGAGTGGTTAAATTTGAGTATTAATTGTTTTTAACTTTTAATTATTTTTTTTCTTTTACCAATACGACTTATGTACATGCATAAGAGGTATTTATGGAATAAAAATCTCTTTCTCTTTAAAGTACTTTTTTAATGTTACTTTTTCTAATTGGACTAACTTTGTTATCAAAACCTTAACCTTAGGGGAGGTTTGTGTAAGTTTACAAACTTTAGGGGAGGCTGGTGAAATTGTTAGAAACCTTAGGGGAGGTTTCGGAAATTAAGTCACTCTATCCTATATCTAACATTATTGTATTGTATTTCGAATAACTTATAAACAACTTTAGTTCCATAAAATTCTTTTCCTAATACAAAATGTCACCATCTACTCAAATACCCATAGTGATGTTAGAAAGTGTGTCAAACTTAAATACATACCAAATCCTAGGTATTATTGAAAAGTAAAAGCTAAAATCACTGCACTAAATCATATTGGTGCTTTTAATATAATATAGATATAGATATAAGATTAACTTATAAACCAACTACTAGTTAGGAATTTCTTGGTAGTGCCTCTTCTTGTCCTTGGTTTCAACTCTTTCATATGTATATATACACACACATATATGAATTTCATCGTATAAACCTCAAACAACTAGAAAACTTTATGGAATCCGAAATGTAATAGTTTGACCTGTCTTGGTCTTTTTAGTTCTTATTGGCCCAAAGCTCCAGCAATTGGTTACTTAGACAATGGACTTGTTCAAAGTTTTTTTTTTTTTTTTTTGATATGGGATTTTTCAAAGCTGCTTGTCCTAGTGATTAAATTTGCCATATTTAGCAATTGAAAACCAAGTCGGGTGATTTAAAACATTGATCAATACAGATATACCGACAGAAACACACAATCAGATAGAGATATCTATATTGGAGCGACATACGGGCAACCACTTGAAAGGGATGTGTTTGGGCAGGCTGTGGAACAAGCAACCGCCAGCACTAAACAAATGCGGCGTTGTTGATCATGCTAAAATATTATACACCTTTGATAGCAATTGCTTTACATTCTTAACAGAATTACGCTGAATCCGGTTTTATGACTTGGAACAATTTTAAAATTACAAGTGGTAGTATTATTTAGTCGTATATTATTAAAAAGTGCATGAAGTGGAAGAAAACAAATATGTTCATATTTGGTTTTACATTTGCTAGGCCAAGTGTGAAACTATTTTCGGGTTGAACAGGTCGTCGATTATAATACGGCTAAAGGTGAAGGAGAACAAGCAAAGTATATAGTGGCTAATTTTTCATTGGAATTGAAATGAATCAGTTGTGGAAAAAGGGAGTCAATAATTGTTAAATAACCAATATAAAATAATTGACATTTGAATTTTTTTTGTTCTAAATTCAGATTGCTGATATCAATGTGCGTACGTGGTGGTTAGTAATATATATTCAAACGTAAATTTCAGATTAATGCTTTAATATCTTTACCTTATTGTGTTTTTTAAAACCAGTGAATGACCATTGTCTTAAGTTGATTTAATTGAACGGACTAGTTTTCCACAAAAAATTGTGCTTTTAAATTTCAATATCGATGTGAACTGATAAATGATTTATAAAAATTCCTGTAAGTGACTTATGATCGCGAAAATATGTCTTGACCCGTAATAGTGATCGAAATCGAATCCACCCAAATTTTTATTTTTATCAAAAGATATCTCAATAAAAAATGTTATTGTATAAAATGATAATTCTACAATTGATTTCAACTCTTTGCTTCTCATCTGGACTATCATATTCATTCCTATTCTTGTGTTGTCTGCGAGATATGTGATCAATCATTGAGCAAGCGATAAACTATGATTTTAAATTCGGACCGGGCCAGTTGGTCCAACTGGTTGAATCGGGAACAGTTAGGCATCGGGTTTGAGCCTCTCCAAAAGCTTGCCTAACAAAAATTCAGTCAAACTTGATCAAAGCCCGGGTTTAACCGGAAACCCACTAAATCGGTGAGAACTGGGGTTTTCATTTTTTTTCTTGTTTTAGTTGAACTTTTTTTTTTAGCTGACTTTTGGTTTACTTTTTTATTTTCATGAATTATATTGAAGAAAAAAAATATAAATCAAGCTTAATTGATCTATCAAGCAAGATCTACTATAGATCTAATATCAAAATTCAAAAACCAAAAGAAAAAAGTAAGTAAGAGAGATGGAGAATAGAAACAAAAAAAAATGTTGATTTACGTTTTGAATCAAAAACTTTAAAAACATGAGAGGAAAGAATGTAAACAATAAGATGATATGATATTTTCTTCTGGTAATAGAAGAAAAAAAGACAAAAATTAAAAGCAAAAAAGAGATTGGTAAAAAAAAAAGAGACCCAGAAGAGGAATGAAAAGATGGAGAAAGATGGATAGTCATCGAAAAGACAGCAACTCTTCAATGTTTTTGGAGAAAACCTACTCCTAAGGCTCATCCAAACCAACCTTTGCCGGCTTCACTACTTGGTATGCCATCTTGTCAATGATCCTTTTGCTGCTGCTTACCCAAGGATGAGGAGGCCGCAAGATGGTATTGCAGCGACCTGGGGCTCTGTTTCTTTCTTTTGTGGAAAACAGTACTAGGGTTAATGAAGTGAATGTTTAATAAACTTTTCTATTATTTTGTTTTGACTCCTAAATATTTTAAACAACATATAATTACTCCTATAAGTTTTTCTAGATTTTCAATTGTAGCTTCAATTTCTTTACTTCTTCAAATAGGTCTTACAAATTTTGTTCTAACCTTATCAATTTATATTTACAGCTTCTAGACATTAAATTTGAGTTAGGTTCGAAGGGTATTGTATAGTAGAATGTTTGGAAATAAAGGTTAATATATATTATCTAAAATTAATATATATTTATGACATCACGATGATATTGTCCAATTCTGAGATAGGTCTAACTCTAGTCGAATCCATTGAACCTGGCCCTTGGGCTCTGCCGAATCACTGTCGGGTCTAAGTTTCAAAACATAGCCAATAAATCACTCAGCAACTACTTTTGAAGCAAGCAACCACCATGACTAAACAATTGTGGCATTGTTCATCGTGCTAAAATATTATACACCATTGAAAGCTATTGCTTTAAATTCTTAACAGAATAACGCTGAATCTGGTTTATGACTTGGAACAATTCTCAAAGTACCATTAGTTAGCATTATTTAGTCGTATATCATTAAAAAGTGTGTGAAGTGGAAGTAAGAAAATTAGCAAGCTCACATTTGGTTACTTTTTCACCAAAAAAAAAAATGCTTTTGAATTTCACTATCAATGTGAAGATTGTATTAGTGGACAATTTGCAAAAATTCTTACAAGTTACTTATGGTGCCGAAAATATGCCTTGACCCGTAACTGTAATCGAAATCAAATCCGTCCAAATTTTTATTTTTATCCAAAAAAAAGTCTCAATCAAAATATCCATTCCTGATTTCAACTCTTTGCTTCTCATCTGGACTATCATATCCATTCCTATTATTACGTTGTCGACAAAATATGTGATCAATCATCGAGCAAGCGATAAATCGCCAAACAACTACTTTTGGTAATCTTTTTTGAACCACATTAATTTACTACATATAACTTTTAGAATATACATACATACATATATTACATGTTTCATCCTATGAACCTTAAACAGCTAGAAAACTTTATGGAATAGAAAACATAGTTTGACCTATCTAGGTTTTATTGGTTATTATTAGTCCCAAAACTTAAGCGATTGGATACTTCTTGTTCAAAGTTTTATTTTTAATTCTTTGAATATGGGATTAGTTCAAAGCTGCTTGTCCTAATGATTGGACTTGCAATATCTAGCCAGTGAAAAGCAAGAGGGGTGAATTTATAACATTGACCAATACATATATACCGACAGAAACACACAACCAGCTACTACGCGAAAGGGATCGATGTGTTTGCACAAATTGTGGAAGCAAGCAACCACCATGACAAAACAATTGTGACGTTGTTCATCATGCTAAAATATCATACACCTTAGAAAGCTATTGCTTTAAATTCTTAAAAAAAAATTACGCTGATCAGGTTTTATGACTTGGAACAATTTTTAAAGTACCATTAGTGGCATTATTTAGTCGTATATCACTAAAAAGTGCATGAAGTGGAAGTGAGAAAATTAACATGTTCACATTTGACATTTTTGGGTTCAACAGGTCGTCGATTATAGTACAGCTAAAGGTGAAGAAGAACAAGCAAAGTGTATGGTGGCTAACTGTTCAATGATATTGAAATCAATCAGTTGTGGAGAAAGAGCGTCAATTATTCTTAAATAACCAATATAACTTAAATAACCAATATAAAATAATTCACATTTGACATTTTCTTGTTCTAAATTCAGATTGCTGATATCAATGTGCGCTTATCGTGATTAGTAGTATATTTTGAAGTAGATTTTTGGATCAATATTTTAAATTTTTTACCATATTGTGTTTTTTTACAACTAATGGATGACTAGAATTTCAAACTAACTTAATTGATAAAAAAGAACTATTTTTTCACAAAAAATCACTTGTTTGAATCCCGCGACAATCTGTAAGAATTCTTACAATTGACTTATAGTTTCGAAAACATGTTTTGACTCGTGGTGGTGACCGAAATCGAACTCATTGAAACTTTTATTCCTACCCAAAAAAAAAAAAAAGTCTCAATCAGAAATCTTGCACTGTTGTGGCATCCTTTCCGGAAATAGTAGTATGTAGCACACTTAAAAATATAACTTCCATTGCGTTTCCCGTTGCTCCCATACACAAGTTATATTAGGTATCTCCTACCCAATATTTGTTCGATGCTCAACCACAAGATAGTGCAACTATCTATGAACAAAAGATGGTACAAATCCTTGTCCTGTGCTTTCCTCCAGAACTAGATTTCAAAGTCAAACTGTAACGTTTTGCAGTAGAGTTATGTGATTCTACTTGAAATACAAAATCCATATTTGGTAAACAAAGACGGGATACCACTATCTTTTGTTCGGTGCCCAAATACAAGATAGTGGAAATTTTTACAAAATAAAAATGATACAAATACTTGTCTCGTTCTTTCTTCATTAACAAGATTTCCAAGTTCAAAGAGTAGAATTTCATACAAGAGTTGAATGATCCTACTTGAAATATAAAATCCATGTATTGTGATGCAATTTGGAATAATATTATCATTAGTTGTTGCCTGAAAATTTAAAGGTAGCTAGCATGATTATCTAAAACTTACTTGTAGAGATACAACGATTAATGCTTCTAGGCTAGAGTTTTTTTTTTTTTTTGGGGGGGGAGGGGGGGTTACTTCAAAGACGGAGAAGGGATACTTAGTCTAAATTTTATTATGATGAAAATAAAAAAAATATGGAGGAGGACAAAAACCTGACCTCCGATACAATACTTGGAATGGGAAAATACAATAATAAAAAACGAAGTACTACTGTAGTACAATTATACGATAATTAAATCTGCACAATCTGAAGCAATTTTGGCTCGAATGTCATTCCCTCACGGATAAGGATAGCTGTTGTTGAGGATGAGATTGTAAACATGCCAAAGCATTACCTGACGAGTAGGTATCCCCGAAAACTTGACTCGAGGAACCAATTATTTGGGACAACAGTAATCTAATCCTTTTCAGATCAAAGTATAATGGCCAAGAAGAATGACTGAATGAGAACCCGAATTCAGCAAAGAAAGTAAGGCTCGAGAAAATCTCAACTGGAGGGGAGAGTTGAATCTCAGGAACATGATCAAATTGTGGTGCTACAATCAACCGTTGAGATAAAGGAAATGTCACAATAATTTCGGTGCTGCATTATGACCAATAAAAAAGTGCGTATCAGTTTTTGCAGACGCGTTTTAGCAGAACAAATAGGTCAGCATCTTTGCGAATTTCTTGATCAAAGATTGAGCAATTCTCTTCAAGTTTCTTAGCAAATAGATCGAACACCTGATCCACAATGTCTGTTTCGAAATGATCTTTGATGAAGCCCTCACAGATAGATCTGGTCTGTTCATTTTTGCATCAAAAGGCAAGTGCTGCATTGGGTGATCCAATATCTTTATTCTTTCATCTCTAAAATGGCCATTCGCTTTTATAACCTGGTCCAATTCTTCAATTGATGGAAAGTACATTGGCAAGTTGAATGAATGCACTTTTTCTTGACTGATAAATCCCTGCAGCATACACAAACGAGCAGCCACAAAGTCAGAAGAAATCATTTGAACTGATGACAGTGACCCCAATACTTGCATTGCAGATCAAATTAGTAAACTAGATTATTAATTAAAATATCTAAAATGAAGAAAAAGAATATGAAAATTTTCAGATCCTACCAAGTAGGCCATCTCAAAAAGACATAATCCTAACAGCTCTTGGAGGAACCCTGCCCCAGTATTAAAGGGAAGGGCGCCACTCGGAACACACTACAAGAAATTCGGCCTTTTGTGATAACATTCTCAGTGACATCAGAAAAAGTAGTCACAGTTGAGCAAATTTAGTGACGACTTTTGATGTTATCATAAATGACTGAGGGTAGACTCATCATTAGTGACAATACGGGATTAATCGTCACAATATAGGCGGCGCGCAACTGGCCTGTGTGGCGGGAAATTACCATCGTGACGACTTGAAAAAATATTGTAACTGAAATAGGCCCTATAATGACTACTTACAATATTATCACAATGTGGTTACCGGTTCAAAGTTAATGACAACAATTAGTCGTCACTGTTTAAAGTAATTGTTCCCAACTCACTTTCATTAATATTCTACTATGCCACCCTGAATTTTTCAATATTGCCCCATATGTTGTAAATAAATTTTATTAATTCTATTATGGCACCTTATCTTTTACATTTTAACCCCGTATGTGGTAAACTAATTTCATTAACTCTACCATGACACCTATCTTTTGCAATTTAGCCTCATGTGTAATAAACCAATTTCATTAATTCTATTATGGCACCCTAACATTTACAATTTAGCCTATGTTTTTCATTAGTAAAATGGGGAAGGCATTGTAATTAAAATGTATACATATTTTATAATTGTTCCAACATCATCACTGTCGCTCAACCAGTTCAGAGGTAATGACAACAATTAGTTGTCACTGTCTAAAGTACTTGTTCTTTGATCATTTTCATTAATTCTATTATGCCACCCTAACTTTTGTAATTTAGCTCCAAATGTAATAAAAAAATTTCATTAATTCTACTATAACGCCATAACTTTTGTAATTTAGCCCCATATGCAGTACACTAATTTTTTTAATTCTACTATTACACCCTAACTTTTGTAATTTTGCCCCATATGTAGTATACCAATTTCTTTAACTCTACCATTACACCATAACTTTTGCAATTAAGCCCTATATCTAATTCGCCAATTTCATTAAATCAACTATGGCACTCTAACTTTTGCAATTTAGCCCTATATGTAATATACAAATTTCATTATTTGTACTATGGCACCCTATGGTGTTGCAATTTAGCGCTATTTTTATTAGCAAACTATAAAAGGTATCTTAATAAACTATATATGTATACCTATTTTATAATTTTCCCAAACTTAGGTAATAATTTGTTATAAATGTAAAAAAATTCATACATTCCCCATTTATCCAAATGACAACATGGTGAAAAATTAATAATTTGGATAATCTAAAAATAGAGGTAGTCAATAATAGAATTTAACAATAAAACTTAACATGAAATTAAGTCTAATCCTAGCATTTGCATGATCAAAAGGTTGTTATTAATTATAGAAGCCATATTTATCATTTATGAATTGGTACATATACCAAATAAATAGATTTAACATTTCGTACATGTATTTGCAAACTATTTTGATTGTTCAATCAACTAATTCAATTGTTAGGTCTTGTGAGACTGCAAGTCATACATAATTGATAACACCACAAAATGAGTACCAAAAAGATTTTAATTAAAAAGTGCTTATTTTTTTTAATCGTAAACATATTTCTAACAACATTTTTACTTTTTGAACTATTTTATTGTATAATAAATTAGAAAAATTCCTATATTAGTTAAAATTGGTAAAAACAAAATTTGCCAAACACACTAAATTGTCATATTCTATTATTTTAACACAATTTGAGAGTAAAAAAAAAAAAAAACTCAAAACAATAGAAAAACTTAATTACATAATGATGAGAAAAAGAAAAAAGTGAGAGATAGGTGAAAGGACAAAGAAAGCGTGCACTTCTTGCATCTAAATAAGGAAAAGCCGTGCTTTTCATATGTACGGAACTAAGAGGGGTAAACTAAAAAATTCAAGTGGCGTGGCGGGCTGAAGGGACTTTAGGGAAATGACACCGTTTGATTCTATGTCCTAATGACTTAGCCTAAATTTAAGACATCTAAAACGCAGTATACCAATTCACAAACCTCTCACCCCCATCAGAAATGGCTTCGCCGCCGCTCTCCCTGTAGTTACCGTTATCCCTCTTGAGAATGAAATGGAGGCCAACGCCAACTCCCTCCCTCTGCCTGACGTCATGAAAGCCCCAATCCGGCCCGACATCCTCCAAGACGTTCATCGTGACATCTCCAAGAACTCTCGCCAACCCTACGCCGTCTCTAGGTCCGTCAGCCACCAAACCTCCGCCGAGTCCTGGGGTACTGGTCGCGTTGTTTCCCGTATCTCTTGTGTTCTTGGCGGCGACACTCACCGTGCCGGCCAGGGTGCCTATGGCAACATGTGCAGCGGTGGCCGCATGTTTGCTCCGACCAAGATCTGGCGCCGTTGGCACCGCAAGGTCCCAGTCAACAAGAAATAGTATGCCGTGGTTTCTGCCATCGCCGCCTCTGCAGTGCCTCCCTTGTCATGGCCTGCTGCCACCGCATTGAGTCTGTCCTGCAAATCCCCTGTGTGATCTCCGATTCTGCTGAGGCCATAGAGAAAACCTCCAATGCTATCAGTCTTCTCAAGAAATTTGGGGCTTACCCTGATGCTGAGAAGGCTAAGGACAGCTAGGGTATCAGCCCAGGAAAGGGTAAGATGCACATTATTAGACAATACTACTAGTTAATCGAGATATCAGAGCACAATTTTGTAATGTAGTGCATGCAGATTACATTTTGTACAGTTGCTTTTCATTCATAAAGGCTTAACATTATGATTATTTGAAGCTTATTCTTTTCAATTATTTGTCATTACTAGAATTCCAAAAAAATTTAAATTTCTGGTAAGTGCTTCAAGTGCTGAGGTTTTCTAAAACCCTTTCATTCTACACGAGTAATTGGGAAGGCATGGTGTCAGGACTCTTAAAATTGAAAGCAGTCAAGAATTCTGACATCCTTCATTTGCAAGGTGAACTTGGTCTACGGTGGGAAAAAATAGAATATAATTTACTGAACACCTTGATGATTGACAAACTGTTTGATGACATTCACCTGACAAAGATTATGTCTATAAATAAATTATTGTTGGCTTCATGCTCACTTAGAATTAACCACAGCATAAGGTATAAATCTATTACTGAAACTGCAGCTTCATGGTTGCACGAATATCTGGTTGAAAGGACTATGGGAAAATTTTGACTCTGTTTTTGTTTTTACCACAGTCATGGTGATACAATTTCAGACTGTATACTAGAAGTACAGCTCATAAAAATTTGGTGGGACAAATCCCTGAATGAATTAACTTCAACATTTTGCAACTTTTCTAAATCCTATGGCCGGGCTTGCTGCCACATTATGGAAGGGAGGAATGTTAGCAATCCACTGTTCCACACTTCCTTCTTGTTCATACTTTCTCTTTCAGTTCTTGAAATTCATTTGACTTTTTCTTCTTTTTCTTCCTTCTTGTTTTGTTCTCTTGAAATTCATACTTGCTCTTTTTGTGTTTTCACTTCTTGTTTTCATACTTGCTCTTTCTTGTTGAAGGAAGTGGTAGGCCCTGAAGGTTTCAATCAGCACATGGTTCTATTCTAAATTCTTGATCATGAGTAGAAGACATAACCATGTGATACCTCATCAACTATTTGCCAATAATGTCCATCACAATGCCTCTTTGGTCTTTGCCATAGATACAGCACTAAGAGAACAAATTTGTGATCCTTCTATACATACCCTTCTAACTTGTTTGATCAACATAAGCTACCACAAATTCTGATCAAGGCTTTTCTACTTTGTCCCGCAAGTCTTCCCACCTTTCTTTGCTCAACCTATACAACAAAGCATCCAGTAGAGTAATGGCCATCCATCTGCCTCGTATTCTTTAAGCTAAGCAAATCCTTAGACAGTCTTCGAAAGATGTTTCGAAGGGCTATGTTGCAGTTTATGTAGTTAAAAGTGAAAAGAAACGATTTGTGATTCCCTTGTCGATGGCCAAAGTGCATTTCCAAATAATGTTGGACATTTTTAGACTAACTCGAGGCACTAAATAGTTATAATATTATTAAAGCAGTGCCTAGTTTTAATTGTACATAGTTTTAATTGCAACAAATGATGTGAAAATTTTAATAACTGGATTTGTCAAACATTTGAGGTTGTAAGGGTATTTTTCTTTTTTTCTTTCTGATAGTCTAAGTAATCAATGGTTGAATGTTTTTGCACTTGATTAATTTTGTTGAAGAAACTCTCTACTTTGCAATGATGTCTACTATTTTCTAACATTTTTTAGTTTGACAATGGCAGTAGTAGCATAAAAGAGTAGCAACCTCATTAGCATCTAGATTCAAGGTTAGTACTTGAACTTTTTCTGTACTTTTATGCTATCCAGTGGGCTATAATTGTGAAGTATGCATATTTTTGGCTTCTTCAATTTTTGTTAATGCTTAGATAAACTTGAATAGATTTGTAACTCTATGACATGGACAAAAATTGGATGACACTTGGTAATAGAAAGGATGAATCTTATAAACTTGATGTGGCTGCTTTCCTTAAATTTGCATATTCTTAGAAGGCAAAACATCTTAAGATCCCATGAAATAATGTAAAAGATACACTAGATGGATACACCAAGGTGAACAATTCCGACATGAAATTGAGAAGGGTATTAATCAAGACGATAATGAAGAAAAGGATAGTGATATTGAAGATTTAAATGATATGTTCAATGACATAGGCACTACACAATCAGGGGGGAGGGAGAGGGAAGGAATTGGTTCAATTAGAAAGAACATAGTGGAGAGAGGTTCAATATGAATGAAAGTAAAACTGATACCTTTATATGATTATTGGAAGATGGAAAAAAAAGAGCCCTATCCAAGCAACCAGTTTTACTCCAAGCTGATTAAGAACTTGCAGAAGCAGCAACTTGAAAAAAGAGGGCTGTGTGAGGATTTGATTGCCCGAATGAAAGAGTTACTTAACACAGTTTATGCTATCGCTTATATTTCGAATTTGCTGGCTATGCAAATATGTCTACCAAATAAGCTATTGGAAGTAATTGATCATATTCTCTTTATTTTGGCTGAAACTCTTTTGACTGATTCTTTTACTTCTTATCAAGTTAACAGTAGTTGGAGTCTTGTTGTGTATGACCATTCATTCAATTTAGTTGTGTAAGGTTGTAATAGCATATTTTTTAATAAAGTCTATTCTAATGCACATAATACTTTATTTTCGATGCAGTCTAATTTGATATTGTTCATGAGGAGGCTGTTGGATATGATGATAGAGATGGTTGAAGTCTAACATTGGTGGTGCAATCTATGCTTTAGTTTGGAAATCTAGTACTCTATTTTTTTGGGAAGGATATGTATTGGCCATTAGTGCTTGAACTGATTATGTGGGATTTGGGACCCGATATTTTTGGTTGACTTTTAGTTTGATGAATTTATAGATGTTTGTGGCCATATATATTAATTTGTGACTTCATTCTACATTAATTTTGCCTTTTATCAAATTGAATGTTTTGCTTTAATTTGTTGGAAAATGCTATATTCGTAATGTTCAATTTCAGCTCTTCGAAACAAAGTTGATTTGCAAGTTCACTAAGTGATGACTATTTTTGTCACTGAATAATGGGACTGATAGTGACAAGCTTAGGTCGTCACTGTAAACTTAAAATTTGTGACAACTTTTGCTACATCTATGACAAAAATATAGGTAAAATAGTGACAAGAAAAGTCATCACAAAATGATATTCTTTAGTGACGACTTTTTCCTCGTCATTGAATAACAAGATTCTGTGACGACTTTAAAAGGTGGTCACATGGACCCATTTGTGACATAGAATCTGTGACAACCATGTGACAAAAGAAAAAGTCGTCTCTATATCCATATAATGACGACTTTGCAGCTTTTAGTGATGAACTTTTGTTGTCACAAAAGACCAATTTTCTTGTAGTGACTAACGGCATTTTGATCTAAGTGCAAGTTTAATTCCGATTTTATACCCGATTATCTGCAAGTATACAGGTCAATCAAGTAGTATAGGGCATGTATCGGGTCGATCCCACGAGAAGCAAATTAAACAAGTACTAGGTCCTTATTTACTCTATTATTTAGACTAAAAATAAATTGGAGTAGAAATATTATAAATGCTACTTCCAACAATCTGATTAGATCAATGCAAGTTACAAATGGAGAAAATTCACTACAGACTTGAATCTAGGAATATAGATTCCACTTATAGCGCAAAAGATCCAAATGAATGAATTTAACACTTGTTACTACTCTTGTTTAACTAGGGATTCATTTCCAAAATTGTCAAAATTTCATTCTCATGATATTAAGGCTTAGAACAGTCTAGATTTCTCTAATCTCTTGATTAAAACTAAATCTGCACTTGTTCATGCATGAATGCAAAATTCATCCACTTGAATGCATTTCTATTCTCATGAACCTACAACTCAAGCTCTACTCATGTTATTCCATTATTATTACCAATTCTCATTGAGTAATAACAACTATAAACCTGCTATTGGTGATCAAACAACAACAAGTAATCAATATGCACAAGAAGACAAGTTAATACAAGATGCAACAAGTGTAAATCACATTCAATTCATATCACTTGGCCATAAATTTCATCTACTCCCTAGATATACAGAAATTTAGCTACTCATGAATGATATAACAATCAAATTCATAATTTCATTAATGGAAAACATCATGAGTTACAAGTACAAGAAGGATAAAGAAAAGCTTAGCCAAGTTAATGGTGAAGCCCCAAAAAATTCTGCTATGTCTTGCACTAGATGATTACAAGATGAAGTCTCCAAGTGTTCCTGCAAAATTTGCTAACTAGAGAGAATATGTTCTGCCAGAAAATTGCTCTCTATCTCTTTGTCTAGACCTCTCATGTTCCTCTGCATAAAAACTGCTCAAAAGCTCCTCTCCACCGGTCTAATTTTCAACCTTTGATTCCCCAAATCTCCTTTTTGTTAAGGAAGTCAAAAACTATGGTTTTTTGACTTGGAAATAAACCATATTTTCCTCATTTATGCATCAGAAGCATGTGCAGCCGAATTCTCTTACCAAATATAGCTAGAAAGTAGTGTGAACATAAGAGAAATGGCTGAGCAAATTGCAGAATTTCGGCTACAAAACTCTTATTCACTTTTGACCTTGTTTCAACTGCAATTTTCTCTGTGATAGGCGCCAAATTGGCTATTGTACAAAACATGAAAGTTGTAGCCCTTTGACTCAGTATTCCAATGCTTCAAGAATCATCTAATTTAGAGATCGGTGGATGGAGATATGATCGAAATACCACAAACTGGTCAATTCTGTGTTTCAACTCTTGACCATACAGATAATCTTCTGTGTTTCGACTTTTTGACCAGGAAAACGGCTGAATTGGATTTCGCTGTTTTCATACCAAATGTAGGGCTATCTCTTAGCTTTAAAATGGTATAAATATTACCTCAATCCGATATGTGTAGCTCTAGATATAGCCGAAATACAGAAACGTGTCAAAATTGTCTTGAACTGCATTTCTTCAATTAAATGTTTTTCACTTCATTTCTTCTTCACACACTTCAATTCATCACCAATCATCAGATTTTCTTCTCAATTCATACCCTTTGATGATTGAATCATTAATCCTGCAAGAAAATGAAGTTTTTACCCTTAAAATCAATAGAAATGCAATATTAGCCACTTTAATAAAAAATGTATATTTTTACGAAAACCCTAATTATTTTAGTTATAAACTAGATTAAACTATTGAAATTAACTGATAAAATACACTTAAAAATACGTAAAATATTCTCTTATCAAATACCCCCACACTTGAACCATTGTTTGTCCTCAAGCAATTAGAAATACAAACCAACAATGTTTCATCATTTTTGAAGATAAACATATGTGCTCAAATCAACTTCATTTTCTCGAATCAAGGTAAATAACCATTATGTGATTTTTCTTTAATTCTCAAGTACTCATAATATCAAGTAAAAGAGAGCCAAATATACCATAATTATACCAATTCAATTTAATTTCTCATTCTTACCCAATTTCACAAGCAAGTAACTCATATAATCAATAAAGATGCTAACTAATCTCATGATCATCTTCTTCTTTTTCTTAAAGAGGGATTTATTCTTTTTTTTTATAGTTAAATATTACTTAAGTTGTGAGAATGTCTTTTGACATGAAGATCGACATTTTTAGACGAAAATCGTCGGTTACTCAATATTTCACATACTCAAGTTACTTTTCATACTTTTAATCCAAGTACCGTTTTACGCAAAAGTCGACATTTGTAGATGAAGACTCCCGGTTACTAGGTACAAGAACCATTGGAGTAGAATAACTCTTTTTTTTTGTTTTTTTTTACAAGTATATAGAGAAATAATAAAATTCTCTCTAAAGAATAATCATAAGAAGAGTGTGACACTTATTGACCATATTAATTTCTTAACTTATACAATCAAATAGAAAGAAAAAATTTCATCAAATATGCAAAATGTAGGCATAATTTTCTCCACTTTACTAGATATACTTTTCTACAAATGTAAAAATTATAATCACATAATAATCATTTTCAAATTAAATGAGAAGAGAAGTTTTGAAACCACATATATTTATTTCAAAAGGATAATTGACAAAATTTTATTTGTTTATTATGATTACTATATATATATGTATAAGGTTTTGGAAAAATTTTGACAGAATCTCCCCTTAAAAGTACCGCTTAAAAGTGGACTAAACTCCCTGCCAGCAAACCCAAAATAAACAACAATTAAGCACAGGAAATATTTTCAACTACTTGTCCACACATTAAACATAAAAACTACTAAAAGTACCACATATTTCTTCCCCCACACTTAGAATACACATTGTCCTCAATGTATAGGGAAAGAAAAGAAACAAAAGAAAAGGAAAAAGTACTCCCCAGTGTAATGGCTGAGATCCAAGTCAACCATTCGAATCACGAACTTCTACCAAAATATAGAAAACTGCTAACACCCTTTTTAATAGATCAAATGCACCTTTAACACAAATCAAGAAGTTGAGTTGCTTGATCAAAATTCGTCTTTTTCACCTCAAATGATACTTCTTGCTTCTGTTTACCAACCCTATGACACACAAACAACAAATTAACTTAAATATATGTATTAAACACAAAATCACTCCAAATTAACACATATAACTTAAACATTGGATTGCCTCCCAATTAGCGCTTTTGTTTATAGTCGTTGGCTCAACTCACAGGTTCGAATTCTTAAATTGAAGAAGAGTCGCCCAAAAGACATATAAGTCCCTTGGGAACGATTTCACTTGCCAAGTAGGGTTTTAATCATTGTCCATTGACCTTGAACTGCTCATTTCTTGTATTAGCTACTTCAACGGCTCCATAAGGAAATAGTTGAATAACTTCAAATGGTCCCGACCACCTTGACTTAAATTTTTCCGAAAATAACCTCTGGCGTGAGTTGAATTAGAGTATTTTTTGCCCTACCTGAAATTGTTTAGGGATAATATGCTTATCATGCCAATATTTGATCTTTTCTTTATAAATTTTGGTATTTTCATAAGCATGTAACCGATGTTCCTCCAATTCATTTAACTCAAGTAGCCTCCTTCCACCTATAAGATTAAAATCCATATTAATTGCTTTAACAGTCCAATAAGCTTTATGTTCAATCTCTACAGGTAAGTGACAAGTTTTTCCATAAACTAAACGATACGACGACATCCCTAAGGTTGTCTTAAATGCCGTTCAGTAAGCCCATAGTGCATCATCTAGCTTTATAGCCCAATCTTTGCGTGACTTGTTCACTACTTTCTCTAAGATGAGCTTTATCTCTCAATTAGCTAGCTCCGCTTGTCCATTGGTTTGAGGATGATACGGGAGTGATGTCTTGTGCCTACAGCCGTATTTAAACAATAAGGAATCCAATTGTTTGTTACGGAAATGTTTTCCTTCATCACTTACTATGGCCTTAGGTATACCAAACTTGCAAAAAATGTTCTTTTTAAGGAACCGGAGTACAATCTTAGAGTCATTAGTAGGTGAAACGATTGCCTCTACCCATTTAGAAACATAATCCACTACTACTAAGATGTACTTATTATTAAAAGAACTAGGGAAGGGTCCCATAAAATCTATACTCCACACATCAAATAACTCAACTTCTAAGAAAGTAGTTAGTGACATTTCATTTTTTCGAGATATATTTCCAGTTCTTTGGCATGCATCACAACTTTTAACATATTCCCTAACATCTTGGTACATAGTTGGCCAACAAAACTCTGATTGCCATATCTTTGCTACAGTCTTTGAAGTACTAAAATGACCACCTGTTTTAAGGTTGTGACAATGATATAAAACATTATGTACCTCGTCTTCGAGAATACATCTACGCACCGTTCCATCGGCACTGTGAGAACCCGCAATTTCCCTAATAATTTTCCTAGGGTTTTTCCCCTTTAATTGCATGTTTTCTGCATTTTCTGGCTTAGAAAAATTTTCTTGGTGGATTTTATGAGTAATTATAGTTTTTAGATGATTTTTCTAGCATTGGGTAGTTTTTGAAAAATTAAGGATATATAATGGACGTGGGCCCCACTAGTGCGAAAAGTTCGGAAAAATTCGGCCAATAAGGTTAAGTTCCGGATACTGAGTGAAATTTATCGGGTGTTAAAAGATAAGAAGAGGAGGTGATTTGATTGATGTGAGAAGGAACCAAGTGATAAAGATGCATTTATGAAGTGCCAAGTGTCACTATATCCTTGGTTGGACTTTGTTGGACACTATTCACCCTTTTTGACTTTTTACCATTGAGTTAAATATCTCAAAAAAATCACTAAAATTTACTCTTTTCTTCTCCTCCATGGCCGGTTCTTTCTTGAGCAAAGAAGAAAGAAACTCTTCAACATTTTAGCTTCCATTTAGCTCAATCTTCCAAAAACAATCACATAAACTAGTTTCTACTCCATAAAATCCCTCCATTAGGTGCTAGTAAGTTGTTTGGTGAAGTTTTTAAGGAAGCTAAGGTGTTCTACAACTCCTTTTCTCTTGTTTACTAGGTAAGTGGTGATTGAACTTCCTCCTATACCTAATGATGCTTAATTTGTGCCTAGTGGTGGCTAAAGTGCTGAAATTTGTGATTTATTTCTTGCTTTTTTGACAAATATGGCTGTAAAACAGGCTACAACATTATCAGGGCTTGATTTGGACGCGGAGTGGCTCACTGAGGAATCCCCAACGGAAACTTGGAATTTCTCAAAATTTTCAAATTCGTGTGTTTTCAAAAGTACGTGGCAGAATTGTTCCTCGTAACTACCTGAACGTATCAATTCCATAAAATTCTACTATTACAATAATGTCTTCAATAAGGAACAATACCTTGTGGTTTTCATGAAGTTGACATAGAGGTACTGCAAGAAGCTTGAGATTCCTCGGTACCGTGAATTTCTGACTCTCAGGCAACTTCACAAGAAAGAGTTTTGTGCACTCCTATAGAGGCAGACGTCAGAGTTTAGGTACTTGGAGCTCAAGAACTTGTACCAGGTAGGTAACAAATCCACAGTCCAATGAAAAATACATCAATTACCTTTGGCCTTTTTATATTAGGTGACAGATAGGGATAAAGTAATGCATCAAAATCAGGCCTCCACCACATACCAAGGCATTCGCCCACCTGAGCACTCAGCTAATTAGTGCACCGAACAAGTATATCTATCAAGTGAATGACAAGCATTCGCATACCTCCCAATCAGGCGCACTACAATCTCCAACAGCAGATAACTTGCTTGATAGTTTGCGCTTTAAGCATTGTATATCTAGAGCATAACAAAATTATACATATAACCCTTGCAAATATGACGATTTTAGGTCAAGCTTTGATCTCCATATATGCATAACTAGAGTTAACAGAATATCCCAGAACAAAGCACATACCTGATTCACCTGTCCTCAAACGACCACCTGGAAGCTTATAGATCGAGTTCCGTGCTTGCAACAGCAATACGTGGGGGTGCTTGAACAATTCAACCTGTAACAGTTACTTTATCTATTCATCAATAAAAGAACTAATTACACAAGTAATCTAGGTCAGGGAAAGTAAATGGCCTCATACTCCATCTCTCGCATTCATAGAAACTACAAATTGCACTATACATATAGGAATCATACACTGATGGAGACACATTACATCTTGTATAAAAAACAAAGAGATACTCCAATCAATGCTTAAATTTCAGCATAGGTCAACTTTCCACTGGCCATTCAACAGTCAAGCTGATAAATAGGCCACTAGATGGGGTAGGTTTTCTCAGTATAGAACTTGTAACTCACCAACATAAGCGAAAATGCTTGATAACAGACAGAACTAATTTTGCTGACAGTATCACCTTCTTCTCACTTTGTTCTATTTTCCTTTTTGTTTCTTAAATTCCTTTACCCGCCAACTCCATATCAAATCCTTCCTCAATGCCTCAGATTTTTAACATGATTTTGTCGGAATAAAGTCTATTTTCAGAAAGAGTAATGTTAGTAATATTTGCAAAAATTTTACCAGGCATGACCCTTTATTACATTAAATTTTTTATTATTATTATTACATTAAAATTATTCCTTCATTCTTATTCACAGTTTAAAAAAAACATCCAAACATTAGCCAACGAAATCTCAGATAGTATCTCAAGCTAAATAAGAGTAAAATCTCAATCTTCCCGTCGC